>NC_060269.1:150504238-150517094 GCF_021613505.1 Equus quagga | reverse complement strand
GCACACACGCACACACACTCACAGGTGCACACGCACACACACTCACAGGTGCACACGCACACATGCATGCGCACGCACACACACTGGGATTTGGAATCCAGTGACTGACTCCCAGGCCAATGACCTTCCGTGACCTCCCACCTGCCTGGAGCAGACTCTGCGCGGCCTCAGAGCGTGATGGAAAAGGTTCTAAAGCTAGCCTGCCCGCCCCTTTGACGGAAAGCAGAGAGAGGCCACGTGCCATTCATTCATTCAGTCATTCACTCGCTCCTGCACTCAGTCACTGATATTCAGTCAACAATTCCGTATGAAGACGTTATCATCATTGCCTGCAAGCCCTGTCCGGGTCCTGCAGACAAGATGGATGCAGTCCCTGCCTCAAGCGGAGGGTCAGGAGGATTTGTGGAGGTGAGGACACCCCAGACAGAGAGGGGAGAAAGGTGTGCCCGGTGGGAGGAAACCCTGCCGGGAGATAGAAACGGATGTGCACGTTCAGGGCCAGGGGACTGCAGCATGAGCGGGTGGGGAGCCTGTGGGCACCGTGAAGCTGGAGAGGCGGGCCGGGGTAGATTGGGCTCTGAGCCAGCCCAGGAGCCCGCTCGAGGGCAGCCGGGAGCCCCGTTCCCGTCAGCAGCCTCACCTCCGCCTTGCTGGCCGTGCAGGACAGTCTCCCTGAGACAGCAGATGCGGGTGAATGGGAGCACAGACTGAGAGGAACGCGGACATGGGACCTTTGCCACTGACAGCTGTGTGGCCTCAGGCAGGCTAGTGAACTTCTCTGTGCCTCAGTTTCCTTCTCTGTAAAATGGAGATGTGATGCTGTTTACCAGCCGGCTATGGCGAGGACTCAGGGGGTGGCATTTGAGAGCGCGTGGAACCCACCGGGCGCTGTGGCATGTTTGTTACCTAAAGTGGCACAGGCCACTCCCCCACACGTGTCGTGTCCACTGAGCCCTCTCTGCTTAGGTCACCCACCTCATCAGGCCCTTTGGATGCAGGAAGAAGGGGAAGCAGAAACTAAGATTCCTGGGCGTTTACCACGTGCCCGGCAGGCGTCTCCTTCCATCTCCGCCACAACCTGGCCAGCTGGGCAGCGCCGCTCCATTGTCAGAAGACAAACGGAGGCCCTGAGCCACTTGCTTAAGGGTGAAGCCAGGATTCAGGGCAGGCCGGGCCCTGTCCAGCCCACTTGCTGCTCCTGGTCCAGCCAGAAAACCCCGCCACCCAGGCCTCAGAGGCCCCGGCCCAGGGCACCCTGAGCAGAGAAGCCAGCGCCTGTGCTGACGGCCCCACACACTCCTGGGGTGGGCAGGTGCAGCCGCCCACCCTTCCCTGGACACTCCTTCGGGTCCCTCCGGCCTGCCACTGTCACGGGGCTGCCACTTGCCAGCAAGAGCCTCTCCCAGCAGGAGCAGCAGCCATCTGCGGCCCAGGCCTCCACGGGAGCAGAAGCGGGCGGTGGCTGCGCGGGAACCCCCGCAGTAGTGAAACTCGTCGGCCTCAGGCCTTAAGCTTGACCGCGGCCAGCGCCTTTGGCCCTGTGGAGTGGTGCCTCCACCACACTCCAGGCTAAGAGCAGTGGAGGGTTTGTCCAGGTTCGCACAGCCAGCTGGGTCCCAGCCCGGTTCTGTGGGGTTCCCTCAGGACCTCGAGAGCAGAGGCTCTGGAGTGACCTGGGTCTTTCTGAACCGAGGAGAGGCAGCCCTGCCCCAGCATCATGCCAGGGCCCATGCTGGGCTCTCTGAGTCCTGCTCTGGCCCGTGTAGATGAGCCCTCCCAGCACCTCGTGTCTTTCCTGCACCCCATGGCTCCATGCACAGGCTGTGGGGGTGAGCACAGGTGGGCTGTTGGGGTGCCACCAGGAGTGGCTGGGCCGGGGCACCCTTGAGCCCCACACTGACCTTCAGAAACTTCAAGGTCAGAGGCCGCACTGAGCACCACCGGCTCCTCCTCCTTCCCCTTTCCCCCCTTTCTCTTCCCTCCCCACCTCCCTCCTCCACCTCTTTGCCCCTGTCTCTCTTCCTCCTGTTCCTGTTCCTGCTTCTCCTCGCCCCCCTCCTGCTCCCCCTCCCTGCCGTTCTGCTCCCAGCACTGGCCTGGGGTGCTGGGTGTACATGTGGGGTGAAGGCTAAAGGTGGGGTGCGGGCACAGAGTGGGGACTACACGGAGTGTTTGAGGTGTGGACGCTGGGCATGGAACAAGGGCATCAAGGTGCAGAGTTTGGATCCTGGGGCCACTTGCACTCCACTCTGCCCCACCCTCCCCATGGCCACCTCCTCTGAGCCCTGTCCCCGCAGTGGGGTTGCCTGCCTTGTTATGAGGCCCATTTTATGGAGGAGAAATAGGCTGGGAGGGAGGAAGGGACTCAGTCAGAGTAAGCTGCCAAGACAGGACTCAGCCCCTGGACTGTTCAACTCTGGTCTGTCCTCATTCCCCAACTGGGGCCCCGCTGGGGGCAGGGGGCGCTGCTCTCCCCGCCCCCAGGAGTCTGGATGTCCTGCATGGTCGGCGGGGCCTGAGACAGCCAGTTCTTGGAGGGAGGATGGAGGGTGCCCGTGGTCGAGACCCTGAGGGACAGGCGGTGGACTGACCATCTCTGAGTCCCAGCTTTGTCACCTGAAACGGGCACAACCAGTACCCCCTCAGGACACTGATGTTCCCACAGTGCAGGGGCTGATAAACGCGGACCTGGGCCTGCGCCGTTCCCAGCCCTGGGAAGGGAGGGAGGGGGGCGGCTGGGGGAGGGGTCCCAGGGAGGGTTGAAAGGAGAGAACTGAGGAGCAGACACATCGAAAGAGCCCCACAGGCCCTCACCCACCTGGCTCTCCTTCCACACCATGGCCCCCGGTCTAGGTGGCCTACCAGCCGTCTCCCCAGCACCTGGCCCCTTCACCACCCCACCCAGCACCTGGGCCACTGTTTCCTCTGTCCTCTAAGCCTCTGACCCCCTCACTCTTCCTTCCCGGGCTTGGAGGTCCAGCTCCTTCACCCCCTCCTCCAGGAAGGCCTCCCGGGTCCTCCAGGGGTGGTCAAACCCCACAGCAGCTTCTGTGGGCAGTGCCCTCCACCGTGGCCAAGGCCTGTCTTTACACGCCGTCCGGGGCAGTACGTCTCCTGCTCTCCCACCTCCCAGCACAGAGCCGGGCGCAGAGTCAGGGTTCAGTGGGTGTTTATGGATAAATACTTGAAAACAGGACCAGCGCAGCCATGCAGCCTAGGGTGCGGACCTGCTGTTTATCAGCAGAGCGCTCACTCCGGGTCAGGCACTGGGCCGTCACTGTCATCCCCCAAACAGGCTGATATTTACAATGACCCTACAGACAGACCCAAATACTCCACAGGACAGGTGAGAACCCCGCGGCCTGGACCAGGCCACCAGGAGTCAGGCATGGCCCTGCTCCAGGGTGAAGTGACCTGCTCACAGCGGGTGGAGGTGGAGTGAGGCTGAGCCGCTGGGTGGAGCTTTCTCCACTGTCCGTGTCCTCAGTGTAGACGGGAGATGGGCACGACCACAGCAGTTAAACTTGTGGTTTCTTTCAAGAAAAAGTGGAGAGCTCCTCCTTTGTCGCAGGGGCTGGATGCAGATACGAATGAACGAAGCCTCATGGAGCGTATAGTCAGGTGGGAAGATGTCGACCAAACACACACATTAATATGGAATTCTGTACATCAGTAAATGCTGTGAAGGAGGAGGGGACATTCATGGAAGGTCTCTCTGAGAGTGCAAGATGTGAAGGAGGAGTAGCAATTAGCCAGACAGAGAGTGGAGGAAGATGCTTCTGGTCAGAGGGACAGCATGTGCAAAGGGCCTGAGGGGGGAAAGGGCTTGAACTGCAGGGAGGATTTGGCCATGCAGTGGTGGTGGTGGGAGGAAGCCAGCTGATTCCAGGTGGAGGAGACACAGCAGCCAGCACACGCAGGGGAGGAAGGTCATGAGGATGGGAGAAGTGGGTCCTTCCAGCAGCTGCTAGAAGGAATGCAGGAGAAGAAGGATGCAGGAGGTGAGGTCAGAAAGGCAGAGTGGGGCCAAGTCTGGAAGGATCTGAAACGCAGGCTGTGGATCATGCTTCCGGAGGGCAGACACTGGGAGCCAGGGAAGGATGGAGGCAAGAGGATGCTGTGTCTGTGCCGCTGGTTGGGGAGAGCATTTGGCCCTGGGTGCGGTCCCAGGCAGTTTGCCCATCAAGGCCACTGTGAGCCCCTAGGCCTGTCCCACTTGCTCCAGGGCATGGAGGACACTGATGTCACAAGGATTAAACGGGACATGGCTCAGGTGTGCCCATCTCGCACCCTCCCACATGCCCATCAAGAAAGTTCAGGCCGATCCTTTTTCTAGATCACCCAGAACGAGTCACGCCTCACACTTTTCATGTGCAGCTTTGACCTGGGTCAAGAAGAGGTCGCAAGCCAGAGTGCCCACGCGTGACAGGGGGACAAACTGACCTTGCCATGTGGGAGCTAGCAGTACCCCGTTCTTTCAGTGCCTGCATTCGAATGTGGGGCATTTGTGGGGCATCTCGCCGGAGTGGGGAAAACACATTTAGCACCGGCTTTTTTTCTGAGCAACAACTGCCACTAGCAACCAAAGTAACAGAACCCAGGACCTACAACAGCCTCTTTGGGCTGGGCACCCCAGAACCTACTTCTAGAAAGAACTGTTCCCACACTGTGGCCTCTCCCCGCTGTGAGATGCCCTTCCCCAGCGAAGGAGAGCCAAACCACAGAGGTTGTCACAGAAGCTGCCCAGACTCTTTCCCCGGCCCCAGGCACGTCCAGCCTCCAGAACCGTGAGGAGAGACAGGGCTGTGGTTAGAGACCCCAGTGTGTGCTATCTTGTGACGGCAGCTGAAGCAGACTAAGACGCCAGTCACGAAGGACTTGACACCAGCAGGCAGCGCGAGCAGGCCGCGGAGGTGCTCTTGAAGCTGGAGAGCGTGTCGGCCCACAGCGAGTGATCAAGAGATACCAGAACTACCATGGCAGATGGGGGAGGAAGCGGTCAAAGATTCAGAGAAGTGGGCGTAGGTGACAGTGAAGCTGGTGTGTGAGGTCAGAAGACCCACCTGGTGACCATGTTCCCCAGGAGGCCCGGAGGACGCTCCATTGACCAAGCACCAGCGTCACCAAGAAGCTGGAAGACGAGGCTGCCCCTGTGGGCTGGGGCTGACGGCAGTGGCGCCATTACAGAGAGGGGTCCCTGATGGCGCCGGTAGAAAGATGATACAGGAATAGGAGGCCGGGGGCCTGCACTTCGCCACCAGAAGCGGGGTCTGTGCAATCACTGTAACGCACGTCAAGGCCCGAATGGCAGCGAGACCCACTGTGGGCTGAGGAGGTGGTCACTAGAAAACAGGATGCCTGGGACAAAATAGATGGACAACTGACCAGCTGACCCTCAGAATACGCTGTTGGAAAGTCAGGGCTGGACGGGTTCAGAGGAGAGGGCAGCCCCCCGCTGAACAGGCTTCAGCCTTTGCCCAGTGTCCAGACCTGAGCCAGTTTTCAAAGCCACACTCCGGGTCCCCGGGCGGAAGGACTCTGGGACACCGTGGCAGCAGCGTATGGTCACGATCCCCCATCCTTTCCCCAAGGTGGCTTATGGTCACTGACTCAGGTAACCAGGCACCAGGGAGGCGGGAATACCCACGGATTTTGAGGACTGTGGCTTAAACGTGCAATCAAGTTTTAGTGTCACCCAGAGTTTCTGGGGTGAGGAATCCAGCAGCGGCTTGGCTGGGTGTTTCTGGCCCACAGGCTTCACCAGGTTGCAGTCAAGGCGTGGGCTGGGACTCCTGCAGCAGGGGCTGGGCTGGAGGACCGGCTGCGGGCGGTTGACTGGTGTGGCTGCCAAGTCAGAACTGGCCGTGGGCAGGACGCCTTAGCTGCTCTCTGTGTGGACTCTTCACAGGCGGCTTGAGTGTCCCCAGGACGTGGCTGCTGGCTTCCTCCAGAGTGAGTGCTCTAAGCGAGGGCATACGTGTCATCAGGCCAAGGGAGCCATTTTTGTAAGGAGGTGTGACAGTGGGCACACGACCGTGGAGTCTGCTGGCCCTACTATGTGCCCTAGCACCCAGAAGCCGTCGGCCTGAGAGAGGAAGAGGACAGCTGGTTGAAGGCTCCACTGAGCATCAGCTTGGAGACACTGCCTGTGAATCTGGGGCACCATCCTCCAGGAGGCATAGACACCCCAAACCAATGACCAGTGCGTGGTGTCCCCAGTGGGTAGAACATAAAGGATGGAAGCAGGATGAGCCTCATTTCTCACCACACCCAGTGACCCACGTGGGGATCTGTCTCCAGATACACGGCACTGCACTCTGCAGGTCCAGAAGTTCTGGTGTCCAAAGGGGAATGCTACTACTGCCACTGGTCACTTTGGGCTACTCGAGCCAAGAGACCGGCAGGCAAGGGGAAGAGTCATGAGTCTAGCAGAGGTCATTGTTCTGGACCATTCTGGGAGGGGGCGGGTCCAGTGGGCTGTCACACAGGACTAGAGAGGACTCGGTCGGGCACTCCCGTGGGTGTCTCTGGTTGCTTGTTTGGACAGTGAATAGATGGGATAATGTCGTGGCTTGGGAAGGCAAGCTCACCGAGGGTCAGACCCCTTGGGAATGAGGATCCGGGCTACCCCACCAGGCGAGCCATCTCGTCCAGCACAGGTGCTAGTTGAGGGTGAAGGGCATGGAATCCATAGCAGGGTGGGGGTAACCAGGATCAGCCACAACCCCAGGGTTAGCTGCTGCAGAGCAGGAACGCAGAGGCCAGAGGCAATCACCAGGAATGGAAACGTACGGGACCACCCGCCCGAAGTGGTTGCAGTCAATGGGGCTGGAGCTGCAAGAGCGGGAGCTGGAACAGCATGGCCAGCTTGTCTCTGTTCACATGCTCTCACGGCTTCTCCATGTAGCCCACCCCTGGGGCTGCCCTGGGCTTCCTCACAGCGTGGCGGCTCCGGGCTCCACATGTGACTGCTCCAGTGAACAAGGCAAAAGCTGCAGTGTCATGTTGGACAGCCGCTCAAGTCCCCCAGGGCCACTTTTGCCACATTCTGTTGGTTACAAGTGAATCACAAGCCCACCCAGCTTCAGCGGGAGAAGACACAGACCCCTCTTCCAACAGGAGGAGCGTCACAGTCACATCCTACAAAGGGTTCCCGGGACGCGTGATGCTGTGATAGCCATCTTGAGAGACAGAATCTGTGACACTGTTACCTGTAAACTCGGTGGCTTAGCACAATGGAAGTTACTTCTCCCTCATGGCATGGCCTATCGAGTTCCTCCTGGTTCCAGGGGTCCTCTGGAGCCTCAGTCGGTGGCTCTGACCTCCCCACGGTCCTGAGTGCCCTCCCTTCGGGCAGTGGGAGGGGAAGTGGGGGAGGCTGCGTTTACGGGCCTGCCTGGAAGGGGTGCACTCCCCTCACACCCATCAGCTAAAGCTTGGCCTTGTGGCCACACTGAGTGCAGAGAAGGTTGGGAGATGTAGTCTGGCTGTGTGTCCTGGAAGGCCACAGGGACACAAAAGTTGGAGGACCTTTTCCTCATCTGATTCAGGTGAGGGTCTGACCTGGGCCCAGGAGTGAGGGCCCTGGAAGGCGGATGCGGCAGAGAGGACACAGACTGGCTTGGAGATCATGTTCTCCAGTTGGGTTTGCTGAATGAATGCACAAGGTGGCCAGCATGGGGAGACAGAGCCACAGCTTCGGCCACACTAGAAAATGCCAGTCAGAGGCCCGGCCATTGGGTTCTCAGGCAGTCCCCCCCAAACCACAGATGCCCTGTTCTTGGGGGCCCAGCACAGAGGGGGCTCCAGGCAACACTCTTGCCCCATCATGCTGCACCACTGTGACCTCCCCTCCTCCAGGGCGGGCTGCAGGCACGAGGTTGTCATCTCGTGTGAGTTCTCCCGCAGATTCACAGCTCCTCTGCTGCACCCTCTTTCAGGGATGCACCACCGGAGACTCAGAGAGGTTAAATGTTTAGCAGCCAGGCTCAGCACCCGGAGAGCCAGAACTCAATGGGAAAGTTTCCGTCAGCCTCGCTCCTCCACTAGATGGGTGATCTCGGGCAAGGCAAATACTCTTTCTGAAAGCTGGATTTCCTCCTGAAAATGGAGATAAGATCCCTATTGCATGCTCCAGATTGGGAGTTCTATATGAGGAAGAGGTTATCAGGGAAGGCTTCCTGGTGGTGGCACTCCCCAAACTGACTGTTGAGTTTTGCAGGGCGTGCCAAGAGAGAAAAGCTCAGCGAGGCACAGGCATTGGGGCGAGGAGAGGCACCCCAGGCTGAAGGGAAATCTGGCAGGCCTCCCTGGGGCTTTTGGGGTTTGGCATAAAGTTGGACAGAGATGGCCAGGAAACTGGAGTTGGGGAGTGGAGGGCGGAGAGCTGAAAGGCAGTGAGCAAGTGCCACTGGCCTGTGCTGCTAAGGGACGGCATTGCCGCGAAGGCCACTCCTCCTGCTCCCCTGCCTGCTCCCTCCCCCAAGGGCGAGTGCCCAGTCAGCTGCCCAGGGCGGCCCGCAGGGTAGCCGGGAGTGGCCAGTGCCAGTCTCTGCCTGCTGGGCACCAGGATGGGGCTGCTCCGCTGGCTGCCTCTGCTTGGGCCGCTGGTCCTGCGGTGGCTCCTGGGGGCCCAGGCCACGGACCACATCAGGATCTTCGTGGTGCCCCACAGCCACATGGACGTGGGCTGGATCCACACGGTCCAGGTGGGTGCCTGAGGCTTCCGGGGACGTGGTCTCCGGCCCACTCCCTTCCCTCCTCCCTCCCTTCCTATATCATGCCCCCTGGCTCCCTGAGGGCCTGTTTTCCTCACTAGAACATCACCTCCACAGTGCGGGGGCTGCATCCGTTTTCTTTACTGACATATTCCCACTGTGCCTGACACACGGAGTCGGCGCTTGGCAGATGTTTGTTGAATGAACAAATGAATGAATGAGCGCAGAGTGAAAAAGAGGGA
Source organism: Equus quagga (assembly GCF_021613505.1). Classification (NCBI taxonomy): domain Eukaryota; kingdom Metazoa; phylum Chordata; class Mammalia; order Perissodactyla; family Equidae; genus Equus; species Equus quagga. The sequence continues at coordinate 150,508,135 of NC_060269.1, read as the reverse complement.
AAAGCCTCTGATTTCCTTAGTTTTCTGGGCCAGGGGCTTGGATGTTATTACCCGGGGCTCCTCTAGCTCTTTTTTAGGATGAGGTAGGAAATAGATACATGAGCAAAGCCCCTCTGTGATTATGGATATAATAACTTTACAGAAGACGTTAATAAGTGAGCAGCTAGTTTCAAAGAGAGAGAGGCAGGAGGAGCATGTGATGCTGAGTGTAAAGTTCAGTCCTGGGGTGCACGGGGCAGCCCCTGGGGGTGGCGTCTCACCTGCATATGGAGATGGCTTAAGGGTGGGAGAAGCATGCCTGCCACCCCCAGTTTTCAGAAGGGGAAATTGAGGCCCAGAGAGGGTTGTTGTCTTTCCCAAGGTCACTCAGGGATAACTTGCTGGCTGCTAACTCCCTGCCCAGTGCTCTTGGCATTCCCTGAGCACTACTGTGGGCCAGCCTGGAGACTCAGGTGGGAAGCAGCTACGAACAACTTCATCTCTTGGAGCCACAGGGAGAACCCAAGGGAGAAGCTCTTCTCTGCTGCAACTCTGAACACCTGCTTCCCCTTCATTTCAGCCCACGCAAGTCCCTTTGGGGTCCTGGGACCTCACCCCGTCTTGCCCCTGGGCTTGACTGTGCTGTTCCCCCATGGCAACCTCAGGGCCAGGTCACACGCCCTGACCCCTAGGCTGAGCTGGCATGTTGCTCTGCCCACGTAGAGTGTCATGGTCTCTTGATCATCTCTCTCCCCAGGAGAGCACGTTCTCATCAAAGGTGGGCGAGCCATGTTGTTCCCTCAGTCCCAACCCTTGCCACGTGTCTTGCACAGAGTGGGTGCCAGGGGTCCTTTGTTGCGAGGGCAGTGCGGAAGCTAGAGGAGGAGCCGCGTGCAGACATGCGGTGAGAGGGAGGGGCCCAGGCACAGCTCGGCACGCTGGCTTTTACTCCCTGGTCCTTGGGGCCCGTGCAATGATGTGCCCCCTCCCCAGGAAAGCATGCAGGCATACGCTGCCAACGTCTACACCTTGGTGGTGGAGGAGCTGGTCCGCAAGAAGAAACGCCGGTTCATCCTGGTGGAGCAGGAGTTTTTCCGGCTGTGGTGGGATGGCCTTGCCTCGGACAAGCAGAAACGCCAGGTAAGGCTGCCCACGAGGGCAGTCCTCGAGGGGCAGGTGATGGAGGGGCGGCCAGCGTGTCCGGTGAAGACCAGGCAGGAAACTCAGGGGCGTTCTCACGGCGACCAGGCCTGTGAGGTCCCAACAGCGAGGCCCACGCCCCACTGGGTGCCGGCAGCTCTGCCCTAGAGCGTGTTTGCTTTTAATCCTGGCTGTCTGGCCATTCATGGACAATTGCAGCTCCAGCAAGCCCGCTGTGCACTCAGCTGGTGCTGAACGGGGTAGCCTCTGACACGGGTCACTCCCGAGGTGGCCCTGGGCCCCCACAACTTCTTCCTTCACTTACACGTCTGTGCGGCCCCCCAGGGCGTGGGAGCCCTGCCGAGGATGCAGCCGTCCCTGTGGTTCATGGCAGAGGGTCAGAGAGGCCCTGTAGGGAGGCAGCCTGGGACCGGGTCTCGCCTCCGCCACCTTCCCGTGTGACCACAGGTGGCAGCTGGACTCTGAGCTGCAGGTCCCGCATCAGTGACTTAGTCCCCTCCCTGGCGCTCACCTTCCTTCAGAACAGCCACTGAGCGTGAAGCTCAGAGAGGCCCGAGACGTGCTCAGAAGCTAAGCAAAGCTGAGAGGAGGAAGCAGGGCGTCCACTGGCTCCCACCAGAGGGGTTGTCTTGAACCCGCAGCCTGTGGAGTCCTGAGGGGGACCCTCATATTCGATGGCACTTCCCACGTGCCCGGCACCGGGCTAGCGCTCTTCACACGTGACTCACTGAATCCTCCCAACAGCCTGTACGGTGGGGACAGTTACCCCACTTTGCAGAGATGCTCCAGGTTCAGAGAGGGCAGGTGACTGGCCCATGGTCACATAGCTTACACTCAACAGGTGGGATTCCGAGCCAGACATGTCTGACTTGAAGCTCGTCTCTCCAGGGTGTCCAGTGGACAGTGCACACTTCCTTACGTGGACTAGTAAGGACACCCCCAAACTCCATTGTCTGTCTTCTACCCCATGGAGAGAGGCATGGCCTGCTAAAGACCTGGGCAGGCCACACACTGACACGACTTGCCAGAAGCGGGGATTTTTGTGTGCTTTGTTCATTGCCCAATCCCCCGTGCCCGGACTGTGCCCAGACTTTGCCCGGTGTGTAGAAGACCCCCGTTTAAAACTGTACACAGTAGGTGCCCATTCAATGTCTGCTGAATGAATGAAGTCAAATACTGCTAGTTCAGAGAGGAAAGCAGAAATGTAGTGTCTACACGGCACGGTGGCCTCACTGCCACCTTCTTGGCCATTATTTATGTTTCCATCCCTCCATGCATTCATTTATTTTAAAAGTAGTCATCAGCCAATCATGAGACAAACACCCCGTGAAGGACATTCTAGAAAATAGCAGGCTGTAATCTTCAGAGTTATCAGCTCATTGAGAGAAAAAAGAGACTGAGGAGCCGCCCCGAATGAACAGATAATGAGAAATGACCACGCAAAGCAATGCACGGTCCCAGATTGAATCTGGGACCTGAAAAAGGACATTAGAGGGACAACTGGCAAAATGCGACAAAGCCTGTGGATCAGGCAGTGGTGTTGTATTACCGTTAAATTCCCTGATTTTGATAATTATACTATGGTTATAACTATCCTGTTCCTACGAAACACGTGCTGAAGAATCGGGGTAAAACGCGTGCATGGCTAACGTATTCTTGAAGATGGTTTAGAAAAAGCCCCACCACGTATGTAATGAGATGGGGGAGTATGAAGCCAAAAGATTCACGATGAATGAATCTGGGGAAAGGATGTACGGGGGCTCTTTGTACAAGACCTGCAAGTTTTCTCTAAGTTTGAGCTTCTTTCAAAAGTAAAAATCATAGACATATGGATATACTGATCAAGGAGCCGCCTTGGGCCAGGCCGGTCTACGTGGAGGGACACACTGCTGACCAGGACAGGCAGGGCCCTGCTTCTGCAGAATAATTGAAGGCGAGGAGTTGGATGGAAAGCGCAGTGAGATGCTGTAGCCACAGCCCCTGCAGACCAAACCAAGCTCGGGGTTGTTACCTGGCTTTTTTCTCTCTGCCCACAAGGTCCACCAGCTCCTGGCCGAAAGACGCCTGGAGTTTGTCATTGGAGGCCAGGTCATGCATGATGAGGCTGTGACCCACATTGATGACCAGATCCTACAGCTCACAGGTTCGGTCACCCTGCCCCACACCCAGAGTCCCTTGGGGCCTCCAGTCATGCTGGGACTGGACGTCTGAACCTCGGTTCTGGAATCCATCTTCCCCTCTTAGTGGGAGAGTGTGACCAGGGAAAACAGCGATGGCTGATGCCATCTTCACGTCTGTGCTGTGGAGCGCAGGGCAAAGAGCATAGGTTATAGAGCAGACGGCCTGGCCGAATCCTGGCTCTGCTAATTCCCACCCCTGTGACCCTGGGTAAGGGATGGAACCTCACGGGGCCTCAGTTTCCTCATCTACAAAATGAGTTTGATGGTGACACCTACTTCAAAGGGTTGTTGTGAGGATTAAATTGGAATAATTCAAATAAAGCACTTTGAATTTGAACAGTAAAGGTTAGATGCCATCATGACCATCACCACCACCACCACCACCATCACCACCACCATCAGCTCCACCACCACCATCAGCTCCACCACCACCATCACCACCACCACCACCTCCACCACTGCCACCACCACCATAGCCACCATCACCATCAACTTCACCACCGCCATCACCACGATGACCACCACCATCACCTCCACCATCACCACTACCACCACTACCATCACCACCTCCACCGCT
>NC_060269.1:150476988-150504138 GCF_021613505.1 Equus quagga | reverse complement strand
CCTCCACTGTCACCTCTACCATTACCACCAGCACCAATCCCCCTTCGCAGCCACCACCACCACACCTACCACCACCATCACCTCCACCACCACACCATCACCATCATCACCTTCACAATGACCACCACCTCCAACACTACATCCACCGCCACCACCACCATCACCACCATCACCTCCACCATCACCATTACTGCTACCACCACCACCACTACCATCATCACCTTCTCCACGCCACCATCACCATCCACAGTCGCAGTGGGGGCCCTTTCCTTACCATTTACCAAATGCTTATCATAGAAGTGCCTCCCTGGGTCCTACTGGCAGGCTGCTGAGGGGGTATCATGATGCTCAGTCTCATTTTGCAGATGAGACACTAAGACCAAAAGATGGACAAATAGTCAGTGGATGAGCCAGGATTGAATCCAGGCCTGAGCCTGAGAGTCTAAGCCCCAGGGTCAATCCATGACAGCATGGACCCCAGTGGCCACACGTGTAAAACAGGGTAGAATTGGATGCGGTCTAAGGATCTCTTTAGCACTCTCTCCTTTCCTCTCATTCCGGGGTCCTTCCCATGTCTCAGCTTCTCACTCTGTTATTGCTGGACCTCACTCAACCCCAGACTTTGCCACTTCCATCGAGAAGGTGGGGTTGCCAACAAAACCCTTTCTTCTCAGACCCTCACATCCTTCTCTTTTGTTCAAGAGGCCTTCCATACACAGAGATCCTGCTGTGTGCCAGGAGCTCGTCCTGTGCCCCTTGCACATATTCACATCCCGGGAGAGGGGCCTATTACCCTCTGTGGCCGTGAAGGCCTGAGGCTCAGAGAGTGAACCTTCCACCCACAACCAGCAGCTGAGCCCACAGGCCAGTACTGGAATCTGGTTCCTGACTCCAAAGCCTGCACTCTTTCCATTTCCCTGGTTAAAATAAAGTGAGGTATTTCAGTTTGGATGCCATAGCAAGGAAAGTGGGGATGTGATGGCAATCTTTCTTAGCTATCTTTTTTTTTTTCCTCTGAGGAAGATTTGCCCTGAGCTAACATCTGTTGCCAATCTTCCTCTTTTTGCTTGAGGAAGATTAGCTCTGAGCTAATGTCTGTGCCAATATGCCTCTACGTTGGATGTGGGACGCCATCATAACATGACTGACAAGTGGCATAGGTCTGTGCCCAGGATCTGAACCCGTGAAACAGGGCTGCCAAAGCAGAGTGGGCTGAACTTAACCGCTATGCCACCAGACCAGCCCCATTTAGTTATCTTGTCATAACATTCCTCAGTCTCCTTAATGTGGATCAGGGCCTCCCCTCCTGGCCTCACTCACTGGCCTCACCCCTTCTGCTTCCTGCTGCCCTTTACCTGCTCCAACAACGACGCCTCCTGTGCCTTGGGCCCTGATGTTTCCTCTTGTTTCCACCTGAACAGCTCATCTCAGACTCAGCTGAGGAGTCTCATCGGCCAGGGAACCTCCTTTAGGTCCCCAGAGTTCCTTGTCACCTCCCCTTTCATCCCAAAACTATAGCTGGCCTCCGGCAGCAACCTGGGTCTGATTCATCTCTGGGTCCCCAGGGCTCAGCACAGGATCTGACCAGACAAGTGCTGCTAGGCCTGGCAGAGCAGTGGTGGGTGCTGAGCAACTGAGAGTCAGGCCCTGGGTGGGAAGGATGAAGCAAGCAGGCTGGCACGGCCTCTGGACTCAGGCCAAGATGGCTTCCCAGTGGAACTCAGGATGGGCAGGGTTAGGGGTCCAGGGTCTAGGCCTCTGACCTTGGCCTGGGGTAGCTGGGGTTCCGAGGCAGCTCTTCGACTAAGACCCTTGTGGTCGCCCACCAGAGCCTGGGGGCCGTCAGCCAGCAGTGAACTCACTCTTCTCACCTCTCCCTCCGCATCTCCTGCTCTTGGCATCACCTGACTCCCACCTTAATTTTAGACATGAGATTTCTATGAGGGGAACAGCGTTTGTCCCCAGCACCTCAGTGGTTAGGAGAAGCCACCTGTGCGCAGCAGCCCCTGGGGATGGGAGCTCTCCTGCCCCTCCTTGAGGTGACAGCTCCCCAGCTGGGCTTCTCCGCAGAGGCCTGGCAGAGTGGCAGGTGCCAGAGGGAGATCTCCCCCCACCCCATCCTGAGTGGGAGAGAGCCCAGCTCGGACCTCAGAGGCCCAGGGCTCCAGTAGCAGGAGTGGAGAGAAGCAACAGATCCCAGTGGGAGCAAAGGAGACAGCTGGGCTGTCCTGGGTAGCCACGCCTGGCCTGGGGTACTCAAGACCAAGCTCCTGGCCCCGTCCCCCATCCCTCCACACCCGAAACTAGTCATCGTTCTGTCTCCTGTGTTGTCGTCTCTGTTCGGCCTCCCTTCTCTCTGACTTCTCTCCAGCAGTACTAACACTTGCTCAACATTATCCTCAAAAGGAGGAAAGCAAGTCACTCCTGCTGAGGCTGCAGCCACCTTTCCTATCTCCCCTCATTCTCTCCTTCACTCTCGGCTCCTGCATGCTGGCCCCTGCCCTCCACACACTGGCCAGGTGGGTCTTGACCTGGTCATTGTACTGGTTAGGACACTGGTCCAGCTGCTTTAACTGAGACCGATCGACAGCGGTTCAACCCAGAAGGAAGCTTTATTTCTCTCATGGGAAAGAGTCTCCAGTTGCAGGCTGTTCTGGCAGATTGGGTGGCTCTGCTCCACAGAGTAATCCAGGGACCCAAGTTGCTGGTGTCCCCTTGCTCTGCCATCCCCTAGGGTGTCCCTGCCCTCCTTTCATGGCCGAGGGTGGCTTACCCCACTGAAATGTCATCCCAGCAAGGAAGGGGGAAAGGGAATGGTGGCAAGAGGGCAGGCGGCTTCCTTGTGAATGGTGACTCAGAACCTGCCCTCATCTCCTCTGCTCATGTGGCCAGAACTTAGTCACATGGCCTCCCCTAACTTAAAGGGAGGCTGGGAATGTAGTCCTCATTGCTGTTCATATCCTATTGGCCAGTGCTTAGTCACATGGTCTCACCCAGCTGCACAGTATGCTGGGGAATGTAGTCCAGTATTTCGCTCACAGCCCATTGGCTGGAATGGAGTCATGTGACCTCCACTCACCACAAGGGTGGCTGGGGAATGTAGTCTCTAGCTAGGTGTCTGTGTACAGTGCTAGAACTAAGAGGGAATGTGTGATTCTGCTACTAAAAGAAAAAGTGGAGAGTGTATCTTGGGGGCCAATTAGCAGATTATCAGTTTCATTCATTAATCACCTCTTCCTTTAGATCTCAAGAATGCTTTCTGCTAGAGGGCCAGAAAACCTGAGTCACAGTGGCTTGGGTCTCAAGGACACTTGCTGTCTACTTAATAAGATGGGTAATGGTTTGGGGACTGAGTCAGCAGCTCTTCCGTTTCGTGATTCTCATTTCCTTCCCTTTGCAGTCACAAGATGGCTGCCACAGCTCCAGGCATCCTGTTGCCATACATCCTCATTCAAGGCAGGAAAGCGGGACAAAGGGGGCATTCTTCCTGATTCTCTCTTTTTAAAGTGGGAAGTCTTCCCCTGAAATCAAAGCAGGCTCAACGCAGACATCTTTTGGCTATGACCATAGTCCTTGCCTGCCTCTAGCTTCTAGCAGAGGTTGAGAAAACAAATATCTTGCAGAGAGAATGAGTTTGTTGTGACCGGCTCAGACCAATGGTAATTCATCCCTTGGTCAGAGCAGGTGCTCCCTGAACACAGTGAGGATTCTGGGAATAGAGAAGGGGCCCTGAGTTGGCAGCCCTCAGGCCCACCCTCCTCCGGCCACCCCGTCTGGTGAGAACATGTGCCCTCCACAGCGGACCTGCCCTCTCTCAGTGTGACACTACTGCCTGTCAAAACTGACTATAGTGGAGCCGTTTTACAACGGGCTGAGAGCTGCCTTTTCAGAGACACTGCCCGGCTGTCTTGAACCTTGAGCTGGGCCAAACCTCTGGACTGGACCAGAATGGCAGTTGTTTTATAAGCACTTGTGTGAGAAGTCAGTAGGAGAAGGGACACCCTGGTCACAAAGACTGAGGATGGTGGGCTTTCCAAAGATGGAATCAACTGTCAATCAATGCTCAGCTAAGACTAGCTCTCTGCCTCCAACACTGATTAGCATTCTCTGTGATCCCGCCTCCCCTCTTTGCCTTTAAAAGCTCCTGACTTTTACTCCCTAGCAGGACCCTATTTGAGTTTCTACCTGAATCTGTGCTCCCTGAATTGCAATTCTTTGATCCCAAATCAACACCTTGCCTCTTCACGGGTTTCTGTTTTTGCGGGTTGACAGACCATCCCTCCTTCATCCTGGAGCCCACGGTCCCCTGTTCTCCTCTTCCTCTCCCGCTGCTCCTTCCTGGTCTCCTTTGCATCCTGCACACCCTCTGCCTTCTCCCGCTGGCGGTCCTGAGGGCTCGGAGCCCCACCCCAAGCCCACACTGCCTGCCAGATCCTCACTCACCTCCACTGTGCCTCAGACTCACATGTTTCTCAGGCCACCCACACCTCCTAGCAGTCACTTCTCCCCCTGGCTTGGCCTTGCTTATGGGTCTGATCACGGTTCTGTTCCAGAACCCCAGGCTATCGTCTGGGCTTCAGCCGGTGTCCCCAGGCCTGCGGAATTCTTCAGTGAAAGGCAGTTTAACTCCAGACCAGCTCCTCGAGCTCTCTGAGTCTGAGCTCCCTCTCCTTACAGTGCAGACTGCAGCCCTTGCTCCCAGGGTGCTGAGAAGACAGGATTCGGGGAAGCGCATGGGGAACACCGATCAATGGCCTGTACAAATCTGGGGTTTTCTCTCTCCCAGCAGTTGTGGGGGCTCTTAAATCATGAACAAAATGAATTGTCGGATGATTCTGGAGCCCTTTGAGTTAGTTATCTCCATCAGCAAGATCCTGCCTGAGTAGATGGCACTCAGGCCCCTGGCAGGGCAGGGGGCCCTGCGTGAGTGAGGGCGGGAGGGGCCCACCCTGCAGTCACCAGCAAGGCGGTGCTGTCTTTGCAGAAGGACACGGGTTTCTCTATGAAACCTTCGGGATCCGGCCGCAGTTCTCCTGGCAGGTTGACCCATTTGGTGCATCTGCCACGACCCCCACCCTATTTGCCCTGGCGGGCTTTGATGCCCACATCATCTCCCGCATCGACTACGACCAGAAGGATAACATGCAGACGATGAAGGTGAGTGGGGAGCCTCATCTGCTGCTGCCAGCTCGCCGCTCCTTCCCTCCCTCTCTGTTCACTGCATCTTAGAAGGCCCTGCTGGACTCCGGAGCGTGGGGGCATTCTTGGTGGCTGCGTGGGCCAGTGGACGGTCCCCGCCCCATCCCTTCCTCTTGCTGTTCCTTCCAGCAGGAGTGTCCTCTCCTCCTACGCGGCCCGCTCCTTGCTGTGCTGCAGGCCCAGCTTGGATGCCTCCTGCTTTCTGTCCCTTTCCCCCTTCGGCTGGGCTGGGGCTGGGGTGCTTCCTTCTCTGGGTCCTGAGAGGGACGGGAGCAGAACTGCACTCAGTCACCCGTGGCTGATGTGCTGGAGGAGATGGCTGGGGCGATCAGGTTTGCCAGGACGGGACAACCCTCCCGGTGGGTGGGCAGCTGTTATGAAACTAAATGGCGGCAACAAATGAGCTCTGTGGAAGCTGCGTTTCCTGCTTACGGAGGGCACGGCCTGCGGAGCTCGTCTCCACTGCAGTCAGTCCTCACAGCAGCCCTCCGAGGTGGGGTGCGCCTTTGCCGGGGCTGCCGTAGGAAAGTACCCCAAACTGGGGGCTTCGAAAAACAGACGTGTCTCATCTCATAGTTCTGGAGCCCGAGGTCCGAGATCCCTGAGTCAGCAGGGCCGTGCGCCCTCTGAAGGTGCTGGGGAGGGATCCGCTCCAGGCCTCTCTCGCCTTCTGCTGCTCTCCAGGGTGCCTCAGCGTGTGCACGGCCGCCTCCTCCCTGTGTCTTCACGTCGTCTTCCGCTGCGCGTGTCTGGGTCCAAATTTCCCCTTTATAAAGACACCAGTCATATTGGATCAAGGCCCACCCTAATGACCTCCTTTTAACTCAATTAGCTCTGTAAAGACCCTCTTTCCAAATAAGGTCACTTTCTGAGGTCCTGCGGAAGGAATTTGACATATATTTTTGGGGGGCACCAGTCAACCCATAAAGATAGGTAGTATCATAATTATCTCTGGTTTACAGATGGGGAAACTAAGGCCCCAAAAGTAAGTATCTGTCCAGGGTGACTTTGGTGATAAAGTTCTGGAGGTGAAGGGCAGCCCTGGCCAGCAGGAGTTAGAACAGCGTGGATCTGGGCTCTAGGTGGGCAGGAAGCTAACTTGTTTACTGAGACCCCACTAAGCGCCACACTGGACGCTTCTCCCGTCAGCTCATTTCTCCTGCAGCTCCTCTGAGGGCTGGGTGTGGCCCTCTCCCATTTTCCTGCGCAGAAACCAAGTCACAGAAGGGTCAGGGAACCTGTGTAGGGTCCCAGAGCTGGTGCTGATAGAACCAGGATATTATCCCTGCTTTGTAACCCTGAACGTTTTCTAACCATCAGAACTGTTAAAACGCAGACTGCACACTTAGTGAGAGGTGATGAGCTCCCTGTGCCTGGGGGTATGCAAGCAGAGTTAGAAATGAGCATCCCTTTCAGGCCTTGGCAGAGAGAGCGATGCCCTGGGGAGGAGGGGTGCATAAGCAGGCAGGCTCCTTCTGGACGGCAAATTCTGCAATCTTATGTGACGTGGGGGTGGGGGGCGTCGGAAGGAATCTAAGAAGGAGGCAGCAGAGGTTGTGGTCACAGAGACCCAGGCGGGGCTGAGGGGGGCGGAGCCAGGGCAGCCCCGTTGCGCCCTGGCTTTCACCTGTTCCCTCTGGGTTCGCAGGGACTGCAGTTCCTGTGGCAAGGGTCCCCATCGCTGTCGGCGCAGCAGGAGATCTTCACGCACGTCATGGACAAGTACGGCTACTGCTCGTGAGTACTCATCTCGGGCCAGGCCCTCTTCTAAGCACTCCCCCGCGTTGCCTCAGCAAGGACCCTCACAGCAACCCTCTGAGGGAGATGCACTGAGGGTCCCATCTAACAGACGGGGAAACTGAGGCATGGTCGCTCACCCAAGATCCGGTGATTAGCAAAAGTGGCAGAGCCAGCATTTAGTCAGGCGGCCAGCTCCAAGGCCTCCACGTCGTGGGAACAGCCAGCCTGTGGGCTCTTGGGAGTCGGACGGCCCTGGGTTCAAATTCACTCCGCCCCTTGGCACCTGTGAGGCTGTGGGCCGGGTGCTTAGCCCCTCTTTGAACAGGAGAGATTAGCAGGCAGGATGAAGGGGCAGCTGGGGGGAAGGATGGCAGACGGCAGAGTCGCTGCCAGGCGTGACCATTTGTCAGGCCCCGCTCTGAGTCAGGCACTGATTCTAGCTGTTTTCCACCCAGTATTTTCATTTAATCCTCCTAACGATCTTGAGTACATTTTACCGACGAGGAGACTGATGCTCAGAGGGGTTTGAAGTGGCCGTTCCTGCAGGCTGGCCAGGACCCCCCCCATATATGCCGCCGGACCTGAGGCTGGGAAGACCCTAACTGGGGGCTCCCCAGACCTCAAGGCTTGTTCTTGGGGTCATTGCCATGCCAAACTCTATCAGAGCTTGGAGCAAAAGGGAAAATCTATAATATTGCTTCTGTCTTTATTTAAAACTTTGTTATTTTGTTCATCGTGATTTTTTTGGCAATAATTTTTATATTTTAAAATATCGCATTAGAATATTACTCGTGTGTCTACTGAGACTTTGGCACCCCCTTACATTTTGCGTCCGAGGCAGGTCCTCGCTCGCCTCACCCCAGCCGCAACCCTGCTTGGGGTCCTGCGCCCCGGGTCTGACGGGCTGGAATGTGGCCTGAAGGAACGAATGATCAAACGAATCCCATCAGATCCACGGCGATGGAAGTGAGGGTGCAGAGGTCGTGGGCTCCACATGGTGCTGAAGAAGTGCGGGCCCGTGCGGAGGGATGTGCCTGAGGTTCCAGGGCTGGTGGCCCGCGGCACCTGGATCTGAGCCGCATCTGTCTACAAAGCTCGTGCTGCCCATCCCTGACCTGCCCTTTGCACGGATGCGGAGACGAAGGCTCCGCGTGGGTCCGCAGGCCCTGTGCCACACCGTGGCCTCTCTGAGCCCTGCTGGTCCTCCCCGACCCCAGGCTACTTTTCTTCTCAGGGTGGGGCCTCTCTAACCCTCCTCTGTCTTGCAGGAGAGGCTTTAACTGGGATGGTTCCCCTGTCTTCCCGACTCCACCTCGGAATGGGATATACCCCGGCATGGATCCCCCTGTCACTTCAGGCAACATCAAACTCTATGTGAAGGACCTGGTGGGCAATGTGAAGGAGCGGGCCCCCTGGTTCCGGACACCCCACGTCCTCTGGCCCTGGGTAAGGCGGGGTTCCAGGCCCCGGTGTGCCCCTCTCAGCCCAGGGACTGCACTCGAGTCCTGCTCGGACCCGGCCGGTCTCCATGCAGGCAGCTCTCCTCAGGCCCGGAGTGGTCCTTCCCTGCACACCCGAGGCCTCGCCCACTCTACCAGCTCCCGCCTCTGCCTGGACCCACCCCAGGCTCTCCCACCTGTAACACGACCCCTCGCCCTCGCCCGTGCCAGCCTCCAGCTTCCACCCAGCTCTCCTTGTCCCATCGCCCGTGCCAGCCTCCAGCTTCCACCCAGCTCTCCTTGTCCCATCACAGTGTTGAGGGCCGAGGCCTGGGCGCGAAGCCTGGCTCCCTACCGTGTGGGCGTGTGACTTAGAGCCCTCTGAGCCTCAGTTTCCTCATCTGTCAAGTGAGGATAATGACAGGACCTGATCATGGGCTGGCTTTGAGGTTAAGTGAGAGGAGGTGGCCCCCAGGGTCCAGTACCCAGGCGTCCACGTCGTTGTCCTCATCAACATCATCGCTGACCTTTGTTGAGTACCTGCTGTGCACCAGGCACTGTTCTATGGGACGCACTTGTCTTATCCTTTTCATCTGCCCCACTGGGCCTAGGAGGCAGGCGCTACTGGCATTCCATTTTACAGGTGAGAGAACTGAGAACCAGAGAGCTTAAGGAATCAGCCTGAGGCCACATGGCTGGGAAGGGGTGGAATTTGGGTTCAGATCCCAGTAGGTGGGCTCTACAGCCTGCCTTCTTAACTCTTGACTTTTTTTTTTAATGACATTTTAGGGTTTTTTTTTTTTTGTCTGTTTTTATTTATTATGGCTTTTTTGTATAGGTGCAGATATTAAGAAATTTTTTTTAAAAAACCAGTAAAACTCTATACATTAGGTCAGTAGGCCCATTGGTGTGACATTAAATCAAAATATTATAAATATACGTTACTGTTTATGAGGCTTGGGGCATAACTTAAAGTATATGTAGGAAATAAAGAAACAATATATTGATGTTCTCGACAGTTCAAACTAGAATGTGATGTTTGCAAAAGGAAGACAGAAACAGCTGCCCACGACATCTTGTGTCCAGATCACAAAAGCCCCAAACGTCATCCTGTGCCCTCGCCCTCTGGGCAGCACGCAGCTGCCCCAGGGGAGTCCTGCAGGGTTCACAAATGTGGGTGTGCCTGGTCAGTGTGTTATTCCGGGGCCCCTTTTGAGGACACGGCTGTTGGCACGCCCGGGGGCCCTAGTCACGCCCTGCTGCCGGCTCTTACTCAGGACCCTTCACTGGGAAGAGGGCAGTTCTTCTGGGGTGCATTAGCTCAGGGGTCCCTCCAGCGGTGACGGTGCGGTACCGCTGTTCATTATGCTATCCGTCCTCCCACTGTTTGTTGTGAGCTCGCAACCAAATCCATAAGAACGGTGAATAGAACACATCTTAGGGCTTCACCTCTTTCTCCAGCCTGAGAGCTGATGAATTCCGGAGGTCACGTCACACTGGCTTCTCACAGGACAAATCTTGCTGGGTCACCCATCAGAAGCTAAGAGAACTTGCCTTCTTCCTGTCTGTTTTGTCCGTGAGAGTCAGGTGGAGAGTTCCTGGGAACCAGGAACTGCAGATTTTTAATCTCTGGACAAATCTTGCAGGGTCACCTATCAAAACCTAAGGAGGGGGCTGGCCCGGGGGCGCATGGTGAAGTGTGCACTTTCTGCTTTGGCGGCCCGGGGATCGCCAGTTCAGATGTTTAATATGTGCACTGGGAGCCGTCTGGGAGTTAGGTGGGGGCCAAGATGTGGGGTGCACACGCAACGCATTTGAACAACCTCAGCTGGACTCGCGGTGATCTCAGGCCAAACTTAAGACATTGCCTCCTCCAGGCCAGACCCCCGACCCTTACGTGGATTCTCACTGTAACTCTATTTCCTGTGTCACTCTGCGTGGCAAAATTCCCACAAGGATAATTTGGAATTACTGTGACTATTCGGGGGGAACTTTGTTGTTTTATCCAGAAGCTCTCTTTTTTTATTGACATGTAATCGACATATAACATCATATTAGTTTCAGGTGTACGACATAGTGATCAGATATTTGTATATATTGCGAAACGATCACCACAAGAAGTCTGCTTATCATCCATCACCACACATAGTTACAAACACATTTTTTCTTGTAATGAGAACTTTTAGGATCTACTTGTTTAGCGTCTTTCAAATATGCAATACGGTATTATTAACTAGATTCACCACGCTGTGCCTGACACCCCAGGACTCATTTATCCTATAACTGGACATTCGTACCTTTTGACTCCCTTCACCCATTTTGCTCCCCCTCCCACCTCTGTCATTCTCTTTTCTTGTGGCGTCCTTTCCTGGCTTTGGTATCAGGGTAAACTGACCTCGTAAAATGAACTTGGAACTCTTCCCTCCTCTTCTACTTTTGGCAGAGTTTGAGAAAGATTGATATTAAATCGCGTTTACATGTTCCGGAGAACTCACCAGTGAATGTGTGGGGTCCTGGACTGTTGCTTTTGGGCGGTTTTTATTACCAACTCCTTACAATCTCCTCACTACTAATCAGTCCGCTCATATTTTCCATTTCTTCATGATTCAGTCTTGGTAGCTTGTGTGTTTCCTGGAATTCATCGGGTTTTTTACTTTGACTGTCTTTTTGAAGAGGAGGTCAAGGTCAGTAAATTTGAGTCATGGCTATTATCAGTCATTAATAATTATTGTATTATTATATTAATGATATTGATAAGCAGTAATACTGATGGGCTGTAAGAAACTCCCCAGGAGTAAAATAAATCAGACAGAAGAAGACGAATACTGTGTGATCTCACTTACATGTGGGATCTAAAAAACCTCAAACTCACAGAAAAGAGATCAGATTTGTGGTCGCCAGAGGTGGGGGCGGGGCAGTTGGGTGAAGGTGCTCAAAAGGTCCACACGGGTATGGGGAGAAAATGTGCAACGTGATTAAAAAAAGGAATCATGAAACGTCCAGAGGATTCAGCTATGGGAGCTCTTTGGGGCCTTCACCAGCCGCCCCAGAGAGCGAGGGGAGGCTGGTGGGGGTGATGACGGGCCCTGGAAGGACAGGGGTTGCTTCTGTGCCCGGCCCGCAGGGGTGCGACGAGCAGTTCTTCAACGCCTCGGTGCAGTTCACCAACATGGACCTCCTGCTGGACCACATCAACAGGAACGTGGGCGGCGTCTCCGCCGAGTACGCCACACTGAGCGACTACTTTCATGCCTTGCACGTTCTCAATCTCACCTGGCCTGTCCGTGACCACCAAGACTTCCTGCCCTACTCCTCAGGTACGAGTCTCTGGGCGTGGGGAGTGGCGATTTGGTGCCAGGTAGCCTCTGCACCCCTGATGTCTGCTTAGCCTTGCACTTTGAGCCCATGAGGGGCACTGGGACAGAGACGAGCCCTGCCCCGACCTACCTGTCCCGCCTAGTCATCCCAGCTGCCACACACGGCCCGGCTCCCCCAGGTCCAACTCTCCCCATGGCCCACAGTCAGTTCCAGCCTCCATGCCTTCACAGTGCAGGGCTCTCTGCCAGGAGTAACCCTCTTCCACCTTGTCTTCCTTCTTAAGTCCTATATAGGTTGTAACGTCACCTCCTCCAGGAAGCCTTTCCTCATATTAGGGCTAGACCAGGTGGCTCCTCCGTGTTCCCAGAGCCCCCAGTTTCCTTTCTGGTAGTACATAGTCTCGGTTAGGGGACCTCAGCTTCTTCATGTCTGTGTCCTCGAGGCCAGGTCTGTGCTGGCTGCAGACAGCACAGTCTAAGGGTTAAAGGGGCCAGATGTGGAGTCGGCCTGCCTACTTCCTGGCCGCGTGCAAGTTGTGGAACTGTCCTTTCTCAGTACAGTGGGGACAGTAATGGTGCTTAGTCCATCGAGTTGTAAAAATGAAGAGACAAGAAAAGCTCTGAGCCTAGTGCCTGGTCCAGAGGAAGGCTCAGCAGATGTAGCTGATAGTAATGCCGATGTCTTCTCTGCCCTGGACGTCAGCCGTGCAGCCCGGGCCGAGGAGGCTAATGCAGGGCCTGCAGGGTGCCACGAAGCCAGCCGAGCACCAGCACTCCTCCCAGGCTGAGCCCCCTGCTGCTGAGACCCCTGTGGACCCCGCCTCCACTGTCTGCCAATCCAGGCGGGAATTAGACCAAGCACAGCACGACGTTGAGAGCTGGAGGAGGCAGGAAAAGCCCCCCGACCCCACGCCCAGGCCCTGCCTCAGGGGCATCGGTGGGGAACAGTGTTGGCTAAACTGTCGAACCATCTAACATATTTACTGCATAAGATGCAGAGCCCTTGGAGGGTCCATGTTGTCCTGCTCTGCCTTTGCTCAGAAGGAGAAGGCAAGGGGCTGTGGGGGTTAGGGGGGGAAAGGGGCCAGGTCACCAGGGCCCAGGACAGCTCAGGGCCCCGAACGCAGCCCCTGTGTCCCAGTCAGCTCTGCCCAGCACCAGCTTGCGTGCACGGGCTCATTCAGTCGGAGAGGTGGTTTTGGAAGGGAGAGAGGAGATGTGTGTTTAGCCCCATCGCACAGGTAGGAGATCCACGCTTGGAGGGCATCCCCTGGCTGAACAGTTAACGGAGGCCAGGATGTCTGGAGCCAGGCCTGCCTGGGGCCTGCGCCCTGCCCTCCCCCACTGACCAGCAGCTACAGGGGGAGGGCTGGCCCCAGGCAGTGATTCAGCCGCACACCTGGGTTTGGATCACGGCTCCTCCCCTCACGGGCCATGTGGCTTTGGGCAAGTGATGGAAAGGAAAAGCCCCCTTTCCGAGCCCAGGTTTCGTCGTCAATGAAGTGGGTTCTCAGGAGGATGGAGGGACGCCCCTGAGAAGGCTCGGCAGCGACCACATCCCTTCTACCAATTTCTTCTCTTTCCAAAGAGATGCCAGGGTGGACCCCAGCTGCAGGGCTGGTTCCAGGAGGGACACTGTCCTGCCTCACCCGTGACCTGAGTAGGACTTGCCCCTCAGGGTCGAGGTCTCTCAACTGCGCGGTGTCAGGCTGGAGCTGCGCAGCTCTCAGGACACTGCGGATGGGATCACTTTGGTGGCAGGCTGGCTACCGTGGAGGTGGGAGGGGCTACATCGATGTGGGCGGGGTTACGTTGAGGTAGGAGGGGACACGTCCATGTGGGCGTGGCTACCTCTAGGGGGTGGGGCTATGGCGTCGTCACGTGGGGCGCTTAGCTGGGCGTGGCTTCATCGAGGTCTCCTGGAGGACACGCTATTTTCTGGGAGACTGGCCAGCTGAGGTGAAGACGACACTGGGCGTTTGGGGGTGCTCTAGGCCCGGCTGGTGCTGTGCTCGGAGCTTGGGCTGTGGAGTGCCCCTGGCTGATGTGGACGCTCAGCGTGGCGATGGAGCTTTGGGGGACCTGGTCTCTCTGGCCCCCGGAGCCACGTGGCTACCCCTCCTGGTCTGGAGAACCCTCCAGGTCCTGTGCAACAGGGAATGGAGGCACGGCCTAGTCCTTGGAGCAGGCAGGAGGCGGGAACAGTGGAGACCAGTGAGCCCCTTTGTCAGACGCAGCTACGGGGCGGGTGCCCTCCCTCCTCCCACGGCTGCCTCCACCAGGCCTCATCCTCTCTGTCCAGGGTCAGGACAGCCGCTCCTGGGGGCTCTCAGCTCCCATCGCCCCCTCCCATCCGTCCTCCCTGGGCTCCCAGAGGCACCCCGCTGAAATGCAGACCTGTCCGGGGACTCCCCACTGCCCACAGAGTCACGTTCAAAAGCCTCTGCCAGGAGTCAGGGCCCTTCTCCGTTCCTGCCCACCAGGCCCTCATCTCGTTCTCTCCCCTCCCCGAGGTCCCCCAGGCCCTTTGCTCACAGGGCTGATCCAGGTTCCCCAGGTTCGCCCCTGGCTCTTGTCTCCCATCACACTCCTTGAGCACCCCGCCCACCCAGGCCTGTCTCGGCCCTCCCTGATCCTCCCACCTGCCCCAGCCCCTCCCAGGAGCCCCAGGTAGGGCCTGGCCTGGCTGGGGCAGGATCACTGACCTGGGCTGCCTCCCTGGGTGCCCCAGGCAGACCCCGCCTCTCTCTGCCCCCAGCTGTCTCAGGTCCTGGTGGCCAGGACCTGGCTGGCTCGCTGTGCAGGGTTCTCATGTCTACTGCCCGCCCTTGTCTTGCAGAAGCGTTTGAGGCCTGGACCGGCTTCTACTCATCCCATAGTGGGCTCAAGGGGCTGGCGAGGCGAGCCAGCGCCCTCTTGTACGCTGGGGAGTCCATGTTCACACGGTTCATGTGGCCGGCCCCCCTCCGACCCCTGGACCAGGCCTGGGCCCTGCAGCAGCTGCGACAGCTCCGCTGGGCGGTGTCTGAGGTAACGCCCCGCCCCTCAGCCACAGTGCAGGATTGGCACCTCCTGTGCAGAGTGCTTCTCCGTCCCCAGGCTCACAAACCCTCCCAGCCCTGGGCACCCGAGGGCCACTTCACCGAAGAGAACAGTGAGGTCACCCTTCCTCATGAGGCCCCTGCATGGGGAAGTGGGGCCAAGGCCAGGGCCACAGTCAGACAGCATCCAGCTGGCGGCTTCCACAACCTAGAGCCCCGTTCCCCCAGTGGGTAGAGGGCAAAGTAGAGCGGCATTGGTGTCCACCTGCCTGGATTCGAATTTCAGCTCAGCTGTGTGGCCTCAGGCAGATGACTTTCTTTCTCCCTGCACAATGAGAAGCACGTGCCCACCCATGTTGGTGGTGGGGTAATCGAATGTGATAGTGTATAGAACCCGCTTAGCGGGGGCTGCCACAAAGGCGACTGTTCGTTAGTTTCCATCTCCTCTTGTCCCCTCCTGTGCGGGTGGGAAAACTGAGACCCAAGTCCTATAACTTGTCCTCAACACCCGGCTGGCAAGTGGCCACAGTGGCCGTGACATGTGTACGGCCGCCTACAGGGAAGGGCTGGCAGAACTTGTCACTGTGTTGGGGGTGAGACGGGTTGACCGTAAAGTCCATCAGAGTGGCTGGGCCAAGTGGCTTCCCCTTGTGGAGCCTCGGTTTCCCTTCGGTGAAGAAGAGGTAATCCTGCCCCTAGCTCGGTGCAGAGAGGCGTGAACGGCCCGTGTGGAGCGTGCCTGCAGGGGACCAGCGGCACTTATGGGAAGACTGGGTCATGCAGGTGAAGCAGCGGGCGGTGGGGGGTCCCTTCCACAAGTCTGTTGTCTGCTCAAGGCAGAGGACTCGGGTCAGGGGTTTCCATTAGGTCAGAAAAGGGTGGGCAAGTTCGTCAGCCTCTCTGGTCCTCAGTTCCCTCCTCTGTAGAGAGGGAGGACGCCCGCCTTCTCCACTGGCACCCGGGCACGGGAATGAGAGCCAGCGCCCAGAGGGTGCCAGGTGCCCAGCAGGCGCTTTTCAGAGGCAGGTGCTGACCCGCTTCTTGCCCCGCTCCGGTGGGGGCCGCAGGTGCAGCACCACGATGGCATCACTGGGACTCACACCCCCGAGGTGACAGAGATGTACGTGGAGAGCCTGCACACGGGGCTGCAGGGCGTGCAGAAGCTGATGGCCTCCATCGCCCTGGACGGGACCCGGCTCCACTCAGGTGAGAGACGCCCCTGCGGGGGGCGCTGGCCCTCTTCTGAGAGGGGGGCCTGAGGAGTCTGCAGAGGGGCCTGGACCACCTGAGCTTCAGACTCTGAGGCCACATCTGTCATGTGCCCGACCCTCGGCCTGACCTCGGGCAGGTGCCGTCCCCTTTCTGAGCCTCTGTTTCCTCTCCGAGACCGGAGGAAGGGTTGACGTTAGAGCGAATAATAGCTGCCACCACCATTTGGGCATTTGTTAAGTTCTCTTCATGCATGTTTAACGTAATGCCTTGCCAACGCTCTGTAAGCTAGGAACTGCTGTTGTCCTCACTTTATAGCTGAGGACCCAGGCAGAAACAGAGAGGTTGTGGACTTGCCCAGGGTCACACAGGTAGGAAGGAGCAGAGCAGGGATTCAAACTGTTAGCCGTGCACTGCCCACTCTGCAGAGAGGATGCAGTTCCTCAGAGACCAGGTCCCAGGCTGGCTCCCCTCACTCCCTCCTGAGCTCAGCTTGGCTGTAAATCACATTAGCGCAGCCACTGGGCCGGCCTCTTTGTATGTGAGGGTTTCGCGTGTGTAGAGTGAGGATCGTACCAGTTTGCCTGGGGCCCAGTGGGTCCCAAACCCGGAGAGTCCTGGACAAATCTGGACAGGTCGTGTCCCTGTGTGTGCAGGAGCTCTTACTCTGCACAGGGCTTCCCCAGGCCCCCACACCAGCCTGCCCTGCGTCACTGTGCACTTCTCACCTCTGGCCTCGCAGCTTGGCAGACCTGCTCCTCTTGCCTCTGGGTCTGCGTGCAGTCTCATCCGACTTCCAGGCTCTGGAAGGGCCCTGGGGACCAGGGGTGCAGAGGACAGGGCCCCTGCACACAGGGAGTGCGGTCGGGTAGGGAGACAGTCCGAGAAAGAGAGCTAGAACCTGGGGTCTCACTTCACTGCCAGCTGGGGCGGTCCACTCCCATGAGCTTACGGGGCGGCTTTCCCGCGCAAGGGCTGAGTGGAGAAGACCAGGAGAGGCATTCCAGCCAAAGGAACAGCCTGGGCAGAGGCTCGGGGGCTAGAGAGTGTGTGCTGTGTTCAGGGATCCATGAGTCGTCAGACGTGGTCAGAGCTCGGGGCACAGAGGGTGGAGGATGGAATGGGAGGGAATCAGGTCTGCATCGCAGGGGCATCAAATGCCAGGGTAGGTGATTGGACTTGACCCCCAGGCTCTGGAGAATTCTCTGGTCCCTCACAATGTGCAGCAGTCAAAGCTTTGGAGCCAGGCCTCGGAAGCTGGGTCACCTTGGGCAGCCGACTCTACCTCTCTGGGCTTCAGTTTCTTCATCAGTCAAGCGGGGCTGCTGGAGAAGCGTGTGAGGAGCATGTGGAACCTCCGCTCTCCAGGGGCACCCGGTGTGTTGAGTGAGTCCAGTGGCTGCAAGTAAAGCCTGCTGTCTGTGTGCAGGCCCACAACCCGGGGGACACTTTGCTGTGGTCTACAACCCCCTGGCCTGGACGGTCACCACCATCGTCACCCTGACTGTGGGCTTCTCCAGTGCCAGCGTCACAGACGAGTCAGGCCAGCCTGTGCCTGCACAGGTATGGCCCTGGAGCCTGCTGGAGGTGCCCGTGCAGCTTGCTGACCCTGCTCTCCCAGGAGTGCGAGATGTGGTTGTGGACCTGTGACGACCCTCCCTCGCCACAGGGACGGCTGTGTCGGGCACATGTCCACTGAGGGTCAGCGGGACCCATCCAGGGCACGCACCCGGGGCTTCGAGCATCTGACGTGGCCAGAAGTCCCTTTCTCCTCTCCCCTCCCCAGAGGGTCTTGGCGTGGTCTGCCTGCAGAGGGGGTTCCCCCTTATGCCCTTTCAGGAATATTGGCATATTCTGATGTGAATTTCCACTTTTGCACGGGAAAGGCCTTCAGGAGGCTTAAAGGGCTGGTTTTTGGAGGTGCTAATGTTGGGGGGCTGGACCCAATCTGCCTCTTTCTGCAACACCCAGACACCAGCCTAAGTGTCCTCTCCCTTGTCATCTCCTTCCACGGCCTGGAGCCAGCATGCGTTCCAGAGGGCACCCTACCTCTCACCTGGCCAACCCGTCCTTGGAGAAGTGGGGGAGGTGCTGCCATCAGTCAGTCGTTCAGCAAACACTCCTGAACGCCTATTCTGCTTCTGGCCCTGGGCTGGGGGCTGGGTCCCTGGACAAGAGTGTCATGTGAGGTCATGGGAGCAGACACTGAAATGGACACAAGGTGTGGAGTGGTGAGCCGGGGCGCCAGGGCAGCAGCCCTCAGCTGAGCCAGAAGAAGGAGGTGTTCATCTGACAAAGGGAGGGGAGAGAGGGGTGCAGGTTTGAGCAGACCCAGCACATAGCACCCCTCCCCTATCCAAATGCAACACTGAGGAAGAGTAAATTCACTTAAATATTTCTGGAGTTCCTACTGCGTGTCAGGCCCTGCTGTAGGCACTGGGGATCCCATAACAACCAAACAGACAGACGTCCCTGCCCTCAGGAGCTCATGTCCTAGGGGGTGGAAGGTGGGGACAGGCAGGAAACACGGTAAGAAAATACAGAATGTGACCGACGATGGTGACTGTGATGGAGGAAAATCACCTCTAGCAGGATGGGGCGGGTGGGACGAGAAGTCTGCTGTTTTCAGATAACGGCTGGGTGGGAGAGAGTGTGCAGCAATCGTGGGTTTGCTAAATGGGCGTCTCCAGAAGGCCTCCCACAGGGGATCAGAGACTGCGTGCTCTCCCTAGAGAGTGAGGGGGCCCCGCTTCAAGTGCCCAGGGGCCCCGCCCAACCCTCTCCCTAAAGCAAGTGAAAGGAGCTGGGGAGAGGCCGGGAGGGTTTACCTGAAAACGTCCTTCCAGGGGGAAGTTGGAGGATTGGGGGACAAAGGCACCCCTCCCAAGAAAACGCTCTCCAGGTAGAGGGAACAGCATGAGCAAAGGCTCAGAGGCAGGAAATGGCAGGAGTGTTGGGGAGGAAGGGTGCTTTGTGATCTGGCCCTAAAGGATTGAGGGAGGCAGGGGAGGGAGACGAGGCTGTGGCTGGATCCTGTTGAACAGGGCGGATGCAGTGGGGGGAAGCTCAGCACAGTCAGTGGTGGAAACACCCTATTGCATCAGTGGGTAGTGAGCACCCCATCTAGGAGGTATGCGAGTCAGAGGTTGCTGGGGAGACTGAGGTGTCTTCTGGCCCTGAAATCCGCTGTCTCCTCCTGTCCTGCCGGCCCTGTAGGTCCAGGGGATGCCGTCTGCATACCGCCTGCATGTGCTGACCACGATTCCAGGTCTCACTTACCACCGCTACAGCATCCGGCCCACTGAGGAGGCCCAGGAGGACACCGAGAAGACGGCCGCCACCAAGGCTATCACCTTGAGGTTTCGCCTCAGGCCAAGGAGACGCACGGAGGCCAGGAGCAGCCGCCTGGTGTCCGTGAAGAATGACTGTTACACTGTGTTCATGGACCTGAATACCAACCTGATGCACAGCATCTGGGAGAGGTGAGACACAGCCCTTGCTGTCTCTGAGGAGGAGGCATGCCCTGGGGCCTGGGCGTGTCATACTGCCTCCTGGGGTCTCTGTTTCCTCAGCTGCTTGGGGCAAGAATCAGATGGTGGTGAAGGCCCTTTCTGTAATACTGTCTTTATTTCTAGGAATGTGAGTCTAGGCCAGTGCAGGAAAGCCTTTCTTGAGCTTTTCCATTCCAGGGCTGTTGATCCATAGAAAAAGGGTGTGTTGAGGGCCTCACCTAGGGGAAAATCTATTCATTTTATCTACTTTTTGAAATTTAGAGAAACATAAATTCTATTGATCCACTCACCCTCCCACCCACCCATCCATCCATCCTCCCACCCATCCATCCATCCATCCATCCATCCATCCATCCATCCATCCAGTAACCCTCCCATCCATCCACTCATCCTCCCAGCCATCCATCCACTCACCCACCCCCTCATCCATGAGCCACATATGTCAGAAGTTCTGTCCTTCGGTCATTCCACAGATTCTTCCTGAGAGAGCATGTGGCAGGCTGGGGGCCGACAGCAGCCAGCGTGGGTGGTCAGGGAGAGTGAGAGGGAGGGTGGAAACAGGGTCTGGCCCCAGCATTCTGGGCCTCCCTGGGCAAGCTGGGAGAGATGGGAGCCCACAGGCTGGCTTTGGGGTCCCTCTTCATTCAGACCCCGCGTCCCTTCTAGGACGCCCCTGCAGGGGCCACGGCAGCTCGCCAGCCGTTTCTGCCAGCCCACAGATGCCCCACACGTAAGCCACATCCATGACCCAGGTTTTCCAGTAGTAGAGCTCGTGTCATGCTGTCTGTCTGCCTGATGCCTGTCTGTCTCTCGGCGGGGGAGAGGGCTGTTCCTTATGAGGCCCCGTGAAATCCCAGCGGGGACGGATTGCCCCACCAGCGCCTGACACGTCGTCAGAGGGAGAAGGAGCTGTTGGACCCGAGACAGGGGTGGTCAGGGGAGGCCGGCAGGGAGGAGACCCCTGAGCTGGGCCTGAGGCCTCGAAGGGCAGAGAGTACGTGGGCACAGACAAGGGGACAGTTGTCCATAGAGGGAAAGCGCCTATGCAGGGGCCTGAGGTGGGACGCTGCGGTGTGCAGAGACCAGCCCCGGGGCAGGTTTGGGTGAAGGGGACTTTTTTCTCTTATATAACAGCTGTATTGCTGTAATTCAACACCATATAATTTACCCATTCAAATCATGCTTGTCTTTGATTTTTTGTATATTCACAGATTTGTGCAAGCATCACCACAATCAATTTTAGAACATTTTAGTCATCCCCAAAAGGAGCCTCATGCTCCCCATTTTCCCCTCCCCCAAGGTCCCAGCAACGCTAATCTACTTCCCGTCTCTCTGGATTTGCCTGATTTGGACATTTCACACAATGGAGTCATACCGCGTGTGGTCCTCTGTGGCTGGCTTCTTCACTTAGCATCACGTTTCCGAGGCTCATCCAGGTCGCCATGTGTATGAGTCCCTCGCTTCTTTTTATGGCTCACTAATATCCCACTGCAGAGATATACCAGCTTATGTTTATCTAGTCTTTAGTTGTTGGGCATTTGGGTTGATTCTGCTTTTTGGCTGTTACGAATAATGCTGCTGTGAACACGCATGTGCAAGTTTTTGCGTGGCCTAAGTTTCCATTTCTCTTGGGTTGAGTCCTAGGAGTGAAATCACTAGGTCGAGGGATAACTCCGTGTTTAGCCGATTGAGGAACTTCCCATGTGGCTGCACTATTTTCCATTCCCACCAGCCGTGTACGCGGGTCCAGTTTCTCCACATCCTTGCCAACGCGTCATTTTCTGTCTTTCGATCCTAGTCATCCTAGTGGGTGTGGAGTGATATCTGCTTGGGGATTTGATTTGCGTTTCCCCGCTGACAGCTGGTGTTGAGCATGTCTTCATGTGCCTGTTGGCCATCTGTAGATCTTCTTTGGTGAAATGTCTATTTGGATCCTTTGCCCATTTTAAAAACTGGGTTTTTATTATTGAGTTGTAAGAGTTCTTTATATTTTCTAGATAAAATTCCTTTATCAGGTACATGACTTGCAAATCTTCTCCAATTCCGTGGTTTGACTTTTCCCCTCCTTTTTTTTCCTTTTGTGCATGGTTCTTGTCTCTTTTCTTCACCTTTGAGAATTTGCTGTGGTCGGTTTGCACTCTGTCTCCACAGAGCTTCTGTTACAAGGTAGATGACTCTCCCGGGGAGCATAGAGCATCCCCACCCTTCTTACTTCATCCTGACCGCGGAGGCCTGGTTTCAACAGTGTTGGAAAAAAGTCTCCACAGTTGAAAACTGCCAGGGAAGGAAGGAAGACCGCTTGCTCTCCAGAGGGGTCCTCGGCATCCCCAGCCAGGCAGGGTAAGGGCCCTGAGCTCAGAGGGGTGAAGGAGAGCCGCCTCAGAGATGCTTGTCCCCATTTCTCTTAGGGCTGCCCACGCAAAGTTTCCCGTTAGTGACTCATCAAGGCTCATTCTCCTAAGTGTGATGTTCTTTGTGTCTATCTCAAGAAGTCATCAGACATTTTTTTGCCAGTGAATATGTTTCTGGTCAGCAGAGGTTCTTAAGCAGTTTTGATCCGTGGACCTCTGATGGCACCTGGTGAAACGTGGACCCCTATTTTGAATAATGTTATTAAAAGTATAAAAGGAAATACTTAAGATTAAAGGAAATGTATTATGTTTAAATAGAATTCTCAAAATATAATAAAAACAAATCGTAATATATACCCTTCTTCAGCACATTTGATAATAGGATGTATTATTATCTAATTGTTAATCATAATTCTTTTGTGTGTATGTGTGAGGAAGATTGGCCCTGAGCTAACGTCTGTGCCAGTCTTCCCCTGTTTTATATGGGATGCCACCACAACGTGGTTTGATGAGTGGTGCTGGTCCACCACCAGGATCCGAACCTGCAAACCCCAGGCCGCTGAAGCACAGATGCGAACTTAACCACTATGCCGCCGGGCCGGCCCCTTGTTATCCTAATTTTAAAGTAGTGGTGAATATAAATATTTTGAACTATTTGCAGCAGCTATAACGTGCTATAAATCTGTGCTTTCTTCTGACGACACAGTCACAGGTTCTGCTCACAGCACTGAAATTTGTGGCCTGTGTTCAGAATGGAAGGAAAGGCTAAGTCAGTTATGGGTCAGTGGAAACAAGGGTATGATTTTATTCACCCGCGTCGGGGGGCCTCCTGAATTTGATCCGCGGTCTCCTTGATGCTCCATGTTCCCCAGATTAAAAATTCTTGCTCTGTAGATTAAGACAAATAAGATAAATCAGATTTGTCTTGCATATCAAAGAATGGTTTTAATATATTTTTCATAAGTTACAACAACTAAAAAACAGTCTTTGAAGTGATCTTTTTATAGGAAAATTGGGACCAGACTTTATTCTTTTTTGCTTTGGTTTTTTTTTCATCCTGAAGCGAAGTGTTGCCTTGCCATGCTCGGCTCAGTTAAACACATCCAACAGTAAGTCCCTGTTATTTGAACACTCTGACTTTGCTGGGAAAGGGTGTCCATTTATGCAAATAATGATGCTGTTGGACTAAAAGCTAAACAGAAGGATCTGGGGGTCAGAGATAAATTTCTATGGGAATAGGGCGTTTGTTTAATGACGTGTGATAATGAGTATAGTACATATAACATCATGTTAGCTTCAGGTGTGCAGTGGAATGATTCAGTATTTGCACCTGTTGTGGAGCGATCCCCGCAGTGAGGCCAAGTGTAGGTAGCATCCGTCACTGTACTTAGGTACACAATGTTTTTTCTTCTGCTGAGAACTGTTAAGATTTACTCTCTCAGCGACTTTCAATATACAATACAGTATTATTAACTATATTCCCCATGCTGTGCATTACACCCCCAGGACTTATTTATTTTATAACTGGAAGTTTGTAGCTTTTGACCCCCTTCACCCATTTCTCAACACCCCCCCCCCCCCCCCGACCCCGGCAACTGCCAATCTGTTCTCGGTATCTGTTAGCTGGGATTTTTTTTTAATCCCACATACAACTCAAATCATGCTGTATTTGTCTTTCTATCTGACCTTTCACTTAGCATAGTACTCTCGAGGTCCAACCATGTTGTAGCAAATGGCAGGATACCCTTCTTTTTATGGCTGAATAATATTCCACTCTGTGTGTGTGTGCGCCACATTGTCTTTCTCCAGCCATCCACCGATAGACATGTAAGCTGTGTCCATGTCTTGTCTGTTGTAAGTAATGCTGCAGTAAACAAGGGGGTGCGTGTATCTTTTTGAATTAGTGTTTTCATTTTCCTCAGATAAATACTCAGAAATGGAATCGCTGGATCATGTGGTGATTCTATTTTTAATTTTTTGAGGAACCTCCATGCTGTTTTCCATAGTGGTTGCACCAATTTACAATCCCACCAACAGTGCATGGGATTCCCTTTTTTCCGGATCCTCGTTAACACTTGTTATTTCTTGTCTTTCTTATCACAGTCGTTCTAACAGACGTGAAGTGGTATCTCGTTGTGGTTTTGATTTGCATTTCTTTGATGATTAGTGATGTCGAGCATGTTTTCATGTACCTGTTGGCCATCTGTATGTCTTCTTTAGAAAAATGTCTGTTCATTTCTTCTGCTCATGTTTTAATGAGATTGTTCGGTTTCTTTCGCTATTGAATTGTATGAGTTCTTTCTATACTTTGGATATTAACTCCTTATCAGATATGATTTGCAAATATTTTCTCCTGTTTGGTAGATGACCTTTTCCTGTTGTTGCTGGTTTCCTTTGTGTGCAGAAGCTTTTTAGTTTGCTGTATCCTACTTATTTTTGCTTTTGGTGTCAAATGCAAAAATTCATTGCCAAGACCAGTGTCGAGGCGGCCTGTGTTTTCTTCAAGGAGTTCTATGGTTTCAGGTCTTACATTCTAGTCTTTAACCCATTTTGAGTTAATTTTTGTGTATGGTGTAAGATCGATGTCCAGTTTCATTCTTTTGCACATGGCCATCCAATTTTCCCAAAAATGCTTATTGAAGAGCCTGTCCTTTCCCCATTGTATATTCTTGGCTCCTTTGTTATAAATTGACCATATTTTTGTGGGTTTTTTTCTGGGCTCTTTGTTCTGTTCCATTGGTCTGTGTGTGTGTTTTTATGCCAACACCATACTGTTTTGATTACTATAGCTGTGAATATCGTTTGAAATCAAGGAGAATGATGCCTCCAGCTTTGTTCTTCTTTCTCAAGATTGCTTTGGCTATTCGGGGTCTTTTGTGGTTCCATACACATTTTAGGATTGTTTCTTGACTTTTCCCTTTCTTGATGGATTGGGGGGAGCTCTGAAAGGAAGCCAGGGGCGGGGAGCCTGGGGCCAGATGGGAAAAGCTTTGGGTACACACTAAGGAAAAGGATGCTTTTCTCTTCTGTCCTCTCCAGAGGAGCTCGGTGGGCCTTCTCTGGTGCTCCTTTTCCTTTCCAGTCCCCTCAGAATCCCGCAGAAATCCCTAAGTGGGTGGGGAAGCATTACTTCTTCCTCTTCTGCAGCCAGGCAGGGCCAAGCTCCGGGACAAATGTATCCCTGTGTGTTTGTTTGGGTTTGCGATCCAAAGACACGTCTACAAGGCTCTCAGCCGTTTTCCACTCTGCCCGCATCCTCTTCTGAACCCGAAAATCCTAACACAGCGGAGGGAGCACAGACTGCGGAGTGGGAACTGGATCGGCGTCCTGGCTTGTGCACTTCCTAGGTGTGTGAGCATGGGCAAGCGACGTCCCCTCCCCCAGCCTGTGTGCCTTGGTAGTGAAATCGGTGAATAATCCCTGCCTGAGGGGTCAGGAGAATTGACCAGGTGAAGCCAGTGAAGGCCCTGGCATGTGACATCCGGGAGCTCGGAGTCAGTGTGACAAAAATC
This sequence comes from Equus quagga, assembly GCF_021613505.1. Taxonomy (NCBI): domain Eukaryota; kingdom Metazoa; phylum Chordata; class Mammalia; order Perissodactyla; family Equidae; genus Equus; species Equus quagga. The sequence goes on along the minus strand of NC_060269.1, from coordinate 150,478,818 downwards.
CATCCTTGTGCTGGTTTAGGGGCTGAAAGGAAAAGGGATGACGGGCAACAGCTCCGGGGGTGGGTAGCCTCTGTGGCGGCACCGGCACCCTCTGCTTAGGCTCACTGGCCCTCATTATGCAGCCTCTCTTCCCCTTCTTTGTCCGCTCAGGGACATGGAAGGAATATAAAGCCACACTGGCTCTGGGCGGGGTGGCGGGGGTCTCTAAAGGGCTTTTATCTGAACCAAGTGCACGAGCTTCATCTGGTGGCCTCGTGACTGTCGCTTAGGCTCTGCACAGGTCGTTTTCCCTCAATCCTGGTTCGCAGCTGGTGTCTGCACAGAGGGGCTGTTAGCCTGGTCCCTGAGGATAGCGCCCGGAGACACTGTCCATGATGCTAGTACTCTTCTCGCTATCCTGCCTCTGCAGACAGAGTAACCGAACAGTATACATGACCCAGGAGTTCATGGAGTACCACGTCAACTTTAATTTGGGTGAGCCCAACCTGTCTGATAACTACTTGTTCACGCCGGAAGAGGCCGCAGAGCCATCGTGGGGAGCCGTGAGGATGGAGATCGTGGAGGGGGAGCTCGTGACCGAGATCCGGCAGTACTTCTACAGGTGCGCCGGGCCTCCCTCTGGGCCCAGCACGCAGCAGGCGCATGCCCGCGGGTCAAGGAGGGGATGAGGGCCCGACTTTGCTCCAGAGACCCAGCCTCTGGACCTGCGCTTGGCACAGGGTCATCGATCGATGCAAATCTGATGAGGAAATGTGTTGCCCCAGTCTCTGCGCACAGTGGCTCCGTTTGCAAGTGTCACAGTGGGTGGTTCCTAAGTTCAGAGCTGGGACAGGAACCCACAGTGGCCATGACTTACACACGAGAGGAGTGCTTATGTTAACAGTAACAGACATGAGCCGTCCAGGCCTGGCCTGGCAGCTCCGCAGTATCAGGGAACTGGGCTCCCCCCATTCTACTGCCTAAGAGGGCCGCCTGCGCACCTGGCCTGCGGAAAGGAGGGAGGGAGTGAAACAAGGAAGGAAAGCAGGGAGGGGCATCCAGAAGGCTCCCAGAGTGTGACTTGCGGATCCTGCTTCTCCAGCACGGTGACGGCCAAGTATCACTCCTACGCCATCTTCTCCCGGGTTGCCCACGTGCCGCAGGACTCTCACGGGGAGCTGCTGTGCCGTCGCATAGAGCAGGAGTACCAGGTGGGCCCCTTGAATGTGAACCGCGAGGCCATCCTGAGGACCAGCACGGATCTCAACAGCCAGCAGGTCCTCTACTCGGACAACAACGGCTACCAGATGCAGCGGAGGCTCTTCCAGCACCATGAGAAGAACAAAATCGCTCGGGTTTGTCCTGCGCCGCCCCGGGGGCACAGCGCCCACAGATGCAGTCCTGATGGGGCTTTTCCAGAAGGCCAGAGCACACGGTTTAACTCCCAGCTAGTAGCAGCAGGGGCCTCTGGAGAGAATTCTGTCGGAGCCCCTTGCCGTACATCATGCATGTGCACCGTAAGGGGACTCAGGCTTGGGCTCAGGGCAGACCTGGCATCTGAACTCTGGTGCCACCCTTGGTTGAGGAAAGGCCCCGAGGCATCCTGTCTGTGCCTCAGTTTCCTCTTTTGTGAGATGAGTGGGTCCTCAGAGGTTCGTCCTGGGGACTCATGAGCTGATGCCTGTCCAGGGCTGCGTGAGGCCAGACCCCCCTCAGCTGCTCTTGGCTGAGAACACTGCCCACAGGCTGGCAGGTGGTGGGCGTGGCCTGAGGGCAGCCGTCAGGTTCCGCTCCCAGATCCTTTGCCCTGAGCCAAGCACTCGTGACCTCGGGCAACTGCTTTGTTCCCCA
>NC_060269.1:150468968-150476588 GCF_021613505.1 Equus quagga | reverse complement strand
GAGAGCAGAGAGGTCAGCTGGGGAAGTCCGGGGCAGCGTGGCCCTGGGGCCCTCGCATGCCCTCAGTGAGTGTCCCTTCTCTTTTCCTTCCCCGGGGGCCCTGCAAGTGGGTGTCCCCACCCTGCTCTGCTTTCGGTGAGTTTCTGTTCCCTTTCATCTCTGTTTGCTAGTTGTCACCCGCTGCGCCTGGGGCCCTTGATTGTCCACGTCCTCCAGCCCAGGACATCTTTCTCCAACAGAGCAAAGAGCATGGCCACGTGCCTGCCTTTCCTGCACAGACCGGGCCTTTCTCTGTCTGGCACCTGCCGGCCAAGGGCCCTTGTCAGACTGGACTGGCACACCCTCCGTCTCTCCCTCCCTCCCTGCCGCCGTCGTGTGGAGTGGGTCTTTGGGCCCTGTTTGACAGATGGGGAAACCGAGGCTTGGACAGGCTAAGTCCCTCAGCTCATACGGTCAGGAAGCTGTGGAGCTGGATTTGAAGCCCAGTCTGCCGGTCTCCAAAGTCAGAGCCCCTACCCCACACGGCCCCACGCCACCCTGCACTGCTGCTGGGCCCCTGCACGCGCTGGCCGGGGTGCCCAGAGGGTGATCTGTGACCAGGTGGCCCACCTCGCCCTTTGTCCCCGCTGCCAGCCTGGCGCTGTTTGTGTCCACAGAATTACTACCCCATGGTGCAGTCGGCCTTCATCGAGGACAGTGGCAGCAGGCTCGTGCTGTTGTCGGAACAGGCCCACGGCGTCTCCAGCCAGGAGGACGGGCAGGTGGAGGTAGGAGGGGGCCCCTCACGGCCACCCATGGGCGTGCCCAGGCTGAGGTGGGCCCGTCAGGCACTCTGCCCTGCAGGTCATGCTCCATCAGCGGCTGTGGAACGGCCACATGGGGGCCATAGAGCGTGGCCTCACGCTGAACGACACCTCGACGGCCCGCTCCCTGTTCTGGCTCCTGCTGGGACCCCGGCCCGACATCGCTGACCTGCACCCGAGGAGTGGGCTGGCGCTGCAGCACAGGCCCATAGTGCTGTTGGGAGAGCTGACCGGTAAGGGGATGTCCTTTCAGAGCACCTGTCGTCACCACCCCAGAACGAGCTGACCTGGTCAAGGGCTTGTGCCCTCAGGGATCTGGGCAACTTTTGGGCAGGAAGGGGCGTCAGGGACCTCTGATCCAATCCTCTCCTTTGGGATATGGGCAGACTGAGATGCAAAGAAGTTGAGCAGCTTGCTCGTGGTTGTACAGCTCATAAGTGCAGAGCGGGGACTCACACATGTCATCTTACCCCTTTTCCATGAGTCTCTTCCATGTTCTGCTCTGATGTGTCTTTTTCTTTCTTAATTATGACATATATCACCATGTTACTTCTGGTCCTGAGCTCGGCATTTAAAAGGCTAGTTTTATCTGAATCTAGGTATGCTGTCATCAGGTGAGGGTGATTCCAATCCATGGTCTGATCTGCAAAGCTTATGCATTGCCTCCACCCATACTTCCATAGAGTGCTTCAGCTTTATTTATTTATTTATTTGAGGAAGATTAGCCCTGAGCTAACTACTGCCAGTCCTCCTCCTTTTGGTGAGGAAGTCTGGTCCTGAGCTAACATCCGTGCCCATCTTCCTCTACTTTATATGTGAGATGCCTAGCTCAGCATGGCGTGCCAAGCGGTACCATGTCTGCACCCAGGATCTGAACCGGCGAACCCCGGGCCGCCAAGAAGTGGAACATGTGAACTTAACCGCTGTGCCACCCGGCTGGCCCCGTGCTTCAGCTTTAGAGCCAGAACTTTCCCAAGGCATTAGCAAGCAGCTAGGCTGTTGCTTGCTCATGCAACAAATGTTTATTGAGTGCCTGCTGTGTGCAGCATGCTGTGGATGCGTGATGCCCAGCCCCCCTCCTGAAGGATTTCTCGGGAGCTATCCGTTGGGAGACGTGCTCGTTCAGGTCCAGGATTCCAGGTGGAGAGGGAGTGGTGCTGAGGAGAGGGCCTGGAGCTCTGTGGATTTGGGAGAGTGTCAGACTGTAAGCTGGGAGGAGATCAGGGATCAACTCTGAGGGATGTCCGTTGAGGTCTCTTGTTCAGAAGTAACAGAAACTGAAGGGTCGGCTACTCGGGCAGAGCCTGGGGAAAGGAAAGGAGAGCTGGACAGGAGGCCTTGGCTGCTGGGAGGCGGGGCGGCTCTGGGCCTCTGAGGAGCAGGCGTTCGTGCTCATCTCACCCAAGACTGCCTTTGAGATGACTGCCCAGACGCTTCCATGTCCCAGGCTTCAGATTCCCAGGAGAGGGGACCTGCCTGGCCTGGCAGGGTCCGGGGCTGCTCCTGGATCAGTCGATGTTTGCTTCCCGGCAGTAGGAGCCTTTCCCACAGAGGGGCATGTTGCTGTATCTGAGAAAGCTCCGTGGCTGTTGTCAGCTCCGTCCGTCTGGCCCCACTCTGGTCTCTGTTGTTGCAAGTGACAGAAACCCAGTGTGAACCAGCGGAGCCACAAGGAGACTTCATTCTGAGGCCGACATAACTGAGGGAGGGCAGGGGTGTAACCGGGCCTCGCGGGCTGGAGCCTTCCTGAGGCTGCCCCCCCCCCACCTTACCTGTGCTTCTCTCCGTCGGCAGCCCTTCCTTCTCCTCCTAGCTGGGACATGGCCGTGAGCACTCCTGGGGCTGTGTGTCTCCCCAACCCAGAAGGAACTGAGACTCAGATTTTCCCATCTCAAGTGCAGACGTCCCAGGGAAAGATTCTGATTGGTCCTGATTGGGTCATGTGACCCGAGCCTGGACCAGGCCCTGAGGCCTGGGGTGTTGTGAGGCGATGGCAGCTCCAGCTGGAAGCCCAGAGTTGAACAGAGCGTTTCCTGGAAGGAGGAGGCGGGGGGCTGAAGCGCCTTCCAGGAGAGAGACTGAGAGATGACAAAACAAGGGAGGAGCTGCCATCCCAGACCCTGAATAGAAAACAGCGCTCTGCTTGAACTTGCCGTGTGACCTGGGACAACGTTGTCCCCTCTCTGGGCCTTCAGCTCCCCACCTGCACCTTGAAATGGCCAGACTATTCAAGGTTCTTTCAGCTCCTAGACTCTGTGATTGGAGCAGCTGGACGTGCGGGAGGGAGGGCATCCGGGTGGAAGGATGGGGAAAGCGGGAAGCCGATCCTGGGGCGTTTGAACCAGCAAGTGTTTCAGGCTGACGGCGGTGTGTCTGCAGGTGGGGAGGGTGGGAGATCGGCTGGACTTGGGGGCCGCGCTGTGGAGCGCTCCGGAGGCCAGGAGGAGTTGGCCCTCACCGTCTCCATGCTCCGTCTGTCTGCCTTGCAGAGACGGCCCCGAATAGCCCAGGCCCCTGGAAGCCAGAGGCTGTGGTGCTGCCCCCGAGTGTTCACCTGCAGATCCTGAGCATCCCCGGCTGGAACTACAGCTCCAACCACACACAGCACCTGCAGAGTCTCCAGAAAGGTGAGGCGGGCGGCCAGCTGGCCAGACTCACTCCTCCCGCCCCATGTCAGCAGGCCCCGGAGCCCGTCACCAGACAGAGGGGGCTCCCCTCAGGGTGTCACGGCTCTGTGAGGTCACCTGGTACTTTTATCTGCCAAATGGGGAGAATGAGGCCCACAGAGAGGCAGTGAGTGACCAGGGTCACTCAGCAAGCCAGGGACAAGGTGGTCCTGGACCCCAGCCCAGGACCTGCCCACACCATTCTCCGATGGATCCCTTCTAGCCCCATCCCCAGCCCAGAACCATTGTCCATCCCACGCCCACCCTCAGGCTGCAGTCCAGCTCTGCTTCCTCCAGGGGCGACTCCTGGAGCCCTGCACACTTGAGTTCCCACTCGTCCTCTGAGCTCAGGCAGCCTGATTGTCTGGAGCCTCTGGTTGTTCACTGAATAAATGTCTCTTGCAGCAAGCACAGGGGAGTGAGCAGTGACCAACATAGCTAAGGTCCCTGGGTTCCTGGAGCTGTCAGTCTAGAGGGGGAAGCAGCCAAGTCACCAGATAGTGATGACAGTGAGCCGAGGCAAGCTCCCAGACGGCATCAGGGAAAGCTTCCTGGAGGAGGCTACACCTTACAGGACCCAACTCTTCCTGTTGCCAAAGCTCCAGCTGCTCCCTGTCTGTCCCTTTATACTATGAGGAGCTCAAAGTCAGGGCTGACTATGCCTCAGCCACCCTCGTGTCCCTGGAGCCCCTCCCAGGGCCTGGCACCCCCCCCGAAGACAGCTCAGTAAGAGTCTGCAGAATCGAGAAAGAGGAAAAGGAAGAAGCAAGAGACCAAATAACGCCCTTGTCCCTGATAAAGCGGATCTTGCAGGCCGTGGCTCGTTCTGCAGCTAAGTGGCTTCCTCGACCCCAGTGTCACAACCCCACCTGTCCCCGGGGACGCTGAGGCCTCCCCCCAGGGTCAGTGCCTGTCCTTCCTGCTTGTGTGCGTGGCCAGGCTCTGCTGAGCACGCGCCTTCTGTGGGCAGCTTGTGCCCAAATGGGAGGAAAGCGCTGAGCCGAGTGAGCCCCAGACCCGACGAGGAGAAAGCCCCTCCTCCTGGGGAGGGGGGGTGGGTGAGGGGCAGAGCGAGGGGAGCACTGGGGGGTGGCGGGAGGGTCCCCTGCTTCCCCAGATGCTACAACCACCTTGGGAAGTTGGAGTCTCACCGTTGTCACTGTCGCCATCATCAGGAGGCACAGGCCTGGCCTGACTCTGGAGCTTGGATCCCTGACCTCGGCCCCGGGAACTCGTGCAGACCTCACGCTGCTGTGACAAAGAGCCCCAGACCCTCCCGGTCCCAACACAGGGCAAGCGCCTGTGCCGCGGGTCCAGGGGTCGGCAGGAAGGCCCTTCATGTGGTCACCGGGCACCCGGCAGACAGAGGCCGTGTGGCAACGCGCTCCTCCATCACCGAGGCGGGAGGACGCTCCTGTGGGATGTGACGCCTCACTTCCTCTCACTCTACCTTCGCCTCAGGATTACGTGGCCGCGCCACACCTCACGGGGCAGAGAAGGAGAGAATATTCCAGAGAACTGGAAGATTTAAGACAGGCCCCATGATGACCACAGCAGGGAAGGATGGCTGAGACTCTCCACCCGTCGGCGTCGGCCCCTGTGTGGGTGTCAGGAGGCCTTGGAATCCTCCCTCTGTTGCACACAGCTGTGTGGCCTTGGGCAAGTCACTGCCCCTCTCTGAGCCTGTGTTTCCTTGGCTGTTAAGTGGGGCCAAGTCAGCTGCCTCACAGGATATGAAAGATACACGTAGGAGTTGAGGATGTGGAATGGGGTGAGTGTGGGAAGCACTGGGCACAGATAGGGGTCCTCACTGCCACCTTCCTTCTGTCCCTGAGGCCATCGAGGAGGGGCCAAGGCCCACCTCCACCGTGTCCTGCTGCGGCTCCACCACCTGTATGAGGCTGAGGGGGACTCGGTCTTGTCTCAGCCGGTGACAGTGAATCTGAAGGTAAACCGCCCCCCCCCTCATGTTCCCCCCCCCCCCAGTCCCCCGTGTCAGTCCTCCCCAGGCAGACGCTGCTCCAGGGCGCAGACCCCGCTCCAGGGCGCAGACCCCAAGTGTGGCCATCCTGGCTTGAAAAGGACCTCAGTAAAGAGATGCATCAGGGTGTGCTTGCGAAGGAAGCTGGGATGGGCTCTGGGGGCACAAGGGGGCGCACCACCCACCCTCTTTGTTTTTCACTGCATTTTATTTCTTTCCCATTTGTTTTTTGTAAAACTTTTTAAACAACACAGATATTGTTTGTGTGATCAGAAAACAAAACAGATTCTCGCACGGAATTCCTTTGAGGGTGATTCAGAGTCAGGCAGTCTGGGGTCCAAGTCCTGGCCCCTTTGCTGGGCATCACGGGCGGCCCGTGCCTCTGGGCCTCAGCCTCCTCACCCCCAAGTGGGGAGGGAGGACGGCTTTGTCCCAAGGGCTGCCCAGAGCCCTGGGGCGATGACGTGTGCAGGCAGGGCGGGGGCGGGCACGCTCCTCAGCAGGCTCCCACCCACTGGGGGCCGAGAGCAGGTCTGAGCCGTCTGTGCTCCAAGGCCCTGGGCGAGTGTGTTAACAGGTGCAGGGACAACAAATGCACCTGGGAGTGGGTCATCCTGTGCTGCCCCGTCGAACGGGTGGAGGCACCGAGGCCCTGAGTGGAGGCGATGGTTGGGGCGGACACCACACGCTCCTTCCGGATGTGGGTGGTGGTGGGGAGGCGAGAGCGTTTGTCAGTTAGGAATCCGTGTGGCCACATGTTCTAGTGTACCGGCCAGCGGTGCTTACACAGGGCGCAGGATGCTTCCTCAGCAGGAGAGTCCAGGGTGGGCCGTGGCCCTCAGCCGTTCAGCTGCCTGGCGCTGTCCCCAGGAACTGGCTCACCTTCCTCCTCCTGCTGGCCTTTGCCGGCACGGGGCCTCTTTCTCTTCCTGCTCGGTGCCGATGGTCAGAGGCTGGCCTCACAAGCAGATGTAAAGGCAGGAGGTTGGATGGAGCAGAAAAGAGGGCCTTGCCCTTGATGCCTTCTCCTCCTACAGCACAGGGAGGCTGCTGCAGAACCCTGCCCAGCCCTCCGGGGCAGCAGACGGTCCCTTTCTCACAGTAGCCAGGCTGGCCGCCTGCCTCCCTCTCTGCATGGGACTGTGACTGCCGCAGCCCCGGGGCTGGGGTGGCGCCACCTGAGCAGTGCTGGGGAGAAGGGGGACTCATGTTGGAGGCAGCTCCGAGCGCCTGCCACCCCCTGGCATGCTCCTCCAGCTCGGCCACACAGGGAGCCGGCCCTGTTTCCTCATCTGTGACATGGGGCTGCGGTCCTGTCCTTGGAGATTTGCTGTGAGAACTGGATGCGGGAGGTGTGTTAGGAGCGAGGCCCAGGGCCTGGGCTTGCTGCCCTTGCTGCTGTTTGGTTCTCTGCTCAGATCTGGGGCCTCGGGGTAGCTCCCGCTCCCTGTGCTCCTGTCCCTCCAGGCCGTGCTGCGGGGGCTGGGGTCCGTGGTGGCGGTGGAGGAGCGCTCGCTCACAGGGACCTGGGACATGAACACGCTGCACCGCTGGAGCTGGAGGACGCAGGATGATCGCCAACACAGAGGTTCGGGGGCCCCTGGTTCAGGCCCCACCTGGGATCCCAGCTCTGCCTCTTACGGCCTGTGTGACCTGAGCAGGCTGCTTTCCCTCTCTGAATCTGTGGCCTTCTTGAGTCTACCACAGTAGGTTAAGAAAGGCTTCGGGTCAGTGTCTACCTGCCAGGGCTCCCACCAGGCTGTCTGTGTGCACGCGTGCAGACCACACCCCCTGCCTGTGCCCTGGGTGAGTCCAGAACTTGTGAGCCTGCCCCAGAGGTTCTGACCTCGCCGTGCTGTGCCTCACACGGCACACACTACCTTGAGCTCCTGCGAACCGCAGGCAGCTTCACGCCCCCCAGTCTTTGCAGTGCTGTTCCCTCTGCCTAGAACATCCTTATCCCCTTCATGCTGGCCAGCTCCTGCTCAAGCTCCCCCAAGTCCAGGGCTGGCTCAGGTGCCTCCTCTGCTCTCCCGCCTCCCATGTTTCCTCTGATCCATGCATCTCCTCTTTGTCCATCCTCATGCCATGCATGGGTGTGCACTTGGTCAATGGAGGATGGATGGATGATGGATGGATGGAAGGAAGGAAAGAAGAAAGGAAGATGAGT
>NC_060269.1:150426119-150468958 GCF_021613505.1 Equus quagga | reverse complement strand
GATGAATGGATGGATGGATACGTAGATGGGTGGATGATGGATGGATGATGGATGGATGGAAGGAAGAAAGAGTGTGAGATTGATGGATGATGGATGGGTGGATGATAGATGGAAGGAAGGAAGGAAGATGAATGGATGATAGAAGGATAGATGGATGTATGGATGAACAGGCTCCCTGTGAAGGGTGAAGCCTGAACCCCAGGGCATGACTTCTCGGGAGGCCAGTGAGATAAAGGGCAGGGCTCCCCAGTGGCCTCAGTGAGGAAGCTCTTAAGCGTTGAGTACCAACCCCGTGGAGAAGTGAGGTCAAGCAGGGCTAGGACCAACCTAAATGTTACCCTCCACCTCGGGCTGGGCCCTCAGGGGAGGGCAGAAATTCAAGAGGCCCACTGGCAGGAGGGGGAGCCAAGGGCCCTCATCACGGTGGGAGCCACAACCAACTAGGCAGGTGCCGTGTTGCCAGAGGGATGCTGGGAGGAGGCGTCCTGGGGAAGGAGGCGGCTGCAAGGGGCAGTGCTGGACGGAACACGTATCCTCCCCCAGGAGGCTCCGACTCTCCCTCGCCACCCCAGGGAAGCCCCAACGTCACCATCCGCCCGAAGGAAATCCGGACCTTCTTCATTCACTTCCGAGAGGAGTGAGCCCTTGGCAGGTTCCGTGGCCCCGGGTCCCCAGTAGGGGAGCAGGACCCAGATGGGAAAAGCCGCCTGGAGGGATGAGGGGGGAGCGGCTGCCAGTCTGGTAGGCTGGGGGCAGGAAATGGTCGGGTTTGGGGTTTTGTTATTTTTCTCAAATAAAAATTGCATTGTAAGGACCTGTTTCTTCCCCTTGCCCACTGGGGCCAGCTGTCTCTCCTTCTCTCACGTGGACGAGTCTTCACACACACACTCCTGCCTCCTAGTTCATTTGCAAAAGGCAAGGATGTGGGGTTCTCCTAAAGGCAGAGAGGGGCCCACAGTGACGCCAAATGTGTCTGTCGTGCAGGCGTCACCTCTGTTAACTGTGGCCCTACTGTGTGCTGGGCGCCTTCACAGGCTCATCCCAGGCTGGTGACAGCCCTGCAAGGGGGCGTGGCTGTGCCGTCAGACGCTGCAGCACCAAGCTCCCTGCCCCGGACCCCCTCCTCTGACTCAGGGGCGCACCTGCCCAGCGGGAAAGGCTCTGCAGCTGGCTGGGTCCCAGAGATGAAAGGAGACCTCATAGCAGGTGAAACGGGGGACATCCAATATTAGAATTATTAACAACAAGGCAAGTGTAACTTCCACTCCCTGAGTGTGCCCAGGACTGAAAGCACACCCACACAGAAACTGGTTCGTGCGTGTTCATGGCGGCAGTCCGCACAATCGCCAAAGCGGGAACAACTCAGCTGTCCATCGACGATGCGCAGGCAAAGAAAACGTGGCCATCTGTGCACTGGAACACTACGCAGCCGTGAAAAGGAATGAAGTATGTTACATGCTACCACCTGGTGAACCTCGAAAACAGTATATAAGAGAAGGAAGCCAGACACAAAGGGTGCATGGTGTGCGATTCCATCTATATGAAACGTCCGGAACAGGCAAATCCACAGAGACAGAAAACAGAGGCGTGTTGCCAGGGGCTGGGGAGACTGGGGTGACTCCTACCAGGTATGGGGGTTCTCTGGGGGAGGATGAAATTGGTGTAGAATTAGATAGCGGTGATGGTGGCACAACTTTGTGAGTAGACTGAAAACCCCTGAATTGTGCACTTTGAAAGGGCGATTTCTGTGGTGTGTGAAATGTATCTCGACTGTAAACATTTTTACAGAGGGACCTATGGGAGAGAAGGAAATCGTGTGGACCCAGGGCGGAGGGAAGGTTCCGAGGGAAGGACAGACGTGGACGGGTTCGGACCTCCTTGGGGAGGTGAGATGTGGCCATGCTCAGCGCACATCTTCTCCGGTTCGGCAGCGGGAGCTGGTCTGGAGTTGGGGCAGCACAAGGCTCCCTGCACAGGCAGATGGCAGGCAGACTGGTGACACGGTGTGCAGGGTGGGGGGTCCCAGCGGGGCAGGAGGCCTTTGGAGCCCGTGGGACATCCCCATGCCCACGCCACCCTACGGGCCAGGGCAGGGACTGCAGGAGGCCGCCTCCACCTGCCGTGTCCCCAGCCCCTGACGGGGCGAGGCTGACCGCAGGCTCGCTCTAAGGAGACGTACTACAGGGATTCCTCGTGGACCTAGAGCAGACACACTGAGGGGCACGTTGGGTGACACGGGTGCCCAGCAGAGGGCAGGAGGAGAGTGGGCCTCGAAGGCCTGACACGTGTTGTTTAGTTTTGTGTCTGTGTGAGTGGCTTTGGAACTTCCCCTTCTGCTGAAATGCCAGCTGTGGCTGCCAGGGATGCGGCACAGGAGTGGGTGGCACACGGGGTCCTGAATGTGTGGCCCTGCTCAGCCAGCAGCTTGCTGGGACCGTGACTCGGTCAGCTCCCCTCGAGGGCCTCATTCCGCTCGCCTGTGAAATGGGTCCTGCTGCCGAAGGTGTGAGCCCGACAGTGTGGGGTCCTGAGAGCAGACGTTGGAATCTCCTGAGTTTCCGTCCACTCTTCACTTCAGGGCGCCTGGTGGCCCTCCAGGGCAGGGCTGGAAACGGTCCATTGGAGGGTCCAGGGCAGTTTTGCCTGGTGTTTTAAGGCTTTCCCTCGACGGCGACCTGGGACACGAGTGGACGCCTGGGAAGGATTCTCAGCATCTTCAGCTTTACCGTCTCGAAGTCTCGCATGCCCAGTGGAGCAGTGCAGCCACCATTTTCCTTTGGCACCAAGAGTGCCTTTTGGTGTCCTTCCCACGTAGCTCTTATTGTCATTCGTGTATGTGCCAGGCTCTGTCCAGGGCATGTACAGACGTGATCTCGAATCCTCCAGCAGCCTGGGAGGTCAGGGCTCTTGACTCCATTAGAACAATGCAGAGTCCTTCCTGTGGGCTCTGCCTGCCCCTCCCCAGCCTCATGTCCCCTCATCCTAATCTGCTTCCACCACATCAGTCTTGTGGTTCCTCTAACACACCATACACAGTCCCACCCCAGGGCCTTTGCATGTGCTGATCCCTCTGTCCGGAAATCTCCTACCCAGATACCTGCACAGCTCCCTCTCTGGCTTCAGTAAGACGTCTGCTCAAAGGTCACCTTCTCCTCTGACCACCCTATGACAGGTGTAACCATCCCCACACTGAGTCATTCTCCCTGGCGCTGTCCCCGCTCGCTGCACAACCCCTAGCTCACTGCGCAGCCCCGAGCTCCTGGGCACAGAGGACGCCGTAACCAACGGGGCCTTTGAGCTCAGGATGTGGGGCTGGAACCGGGGCCCCTCCTGTCCAGCAAATGCTGATGGAGACCACAGGGTCACCAGCCGGCTCTGGGGACTGGCTGGCCGGTCAGCTGAGGCCCCACTGTCCTCCCGAAGTTGCCCCAGGAGATCATGTGTAGCACCATCAAGAGTCATGTGGGTTCGGGTATGTTAGCGCCATGAACCCCCTGACACTGTGACACATTCGTTCAGTCAGCAGACAGACCTCCATGGGCCCTGGGCTAGGCGCTAGAGAACACAGCAGTGGGGGAGGGCACATGGTCCCCGTCCTCGTGAGGAAGGCACGGCCGAGGCCCGTGTCACAGATGAAGAGGCCCAGGCTTTGGGTGGCCCAGGAGCTGCAGAGTCGCTCCTACCCTGGCCCTTTAACCCCGGTCTGCCATGGACACCGGGACACGGGCACCCAGGGTGGACATGGTGCATCTGGTCCAGGCCCTGCCCCTGTGGGTGCCGTCAGGCTTGTGACGGGGGCATCTCTGTCTTTCTGGCTCCAGAGCCCAGAGTAGGGCTGGCACATGGTGGGGCTCAGAAATCACTTGTTGAATGAATAATTGAGGAATCAGGAATCACGGAGGGTTTGGTTTGGAAAGACCTGTCTGGGGATCATCTCTGTCCCCAGGGGTCTGAAGGGCCGCTAGAACAGGAGGAGGAGCGTGGGGGCCATGGGGTGGATTTCTGGGGAGAGGACCAACGGGACAGTGCACTTCTTTCCCATGTGAATGAGCACTCGGCCAGCTGGGCTCTCAGCGCTGGAGCCAGCGAGCCCCGAGCCAGCCCCAGCCTAAGGCTTCAAGTCCAGGGGCCCGCTGTGTGCCCAGGAAATCCTTCGGGAAACAGGGAAATCTCCCTGCTGCTCTGTGACACGCAGTGGGGCTACACAGAGGAGCGCACACTGGCTGAGAGTGAAGGAGGGTGATTGTGTGGCCCTGGCCTTGGGCTCCTCCCCCACCCCCCCCAGCCTCCCTCCCTCCCTCCTTCCTCCCCGCCCTCTCACTCTCTCCTCTTCTTTCCCTGTTCTCTGCCTGCTTCCTTCCATTTTCCGTCCTCCCTTCCTTCCATTCCACAATATTTATCGTGTCTGCACACCTGCCAGAACCTGTGCTGGGCCCTGGAGATTCTTCCAGAAGGCCACAAAGACAGTAAGTAAGCAAATAAGAAGTAGTTTCAGGATGCTCTGGAGAATCCAGGCGGGTAATTGATAGAGACTTAACCCACTTCCCGCCCTCTCGCTCTGACAAGGCTCTGGGGCCACTTTGCTGGGTCAATATCAGCATTCACATTTCTCCACGTTACTCAGTGCTTCATCACTTGCTCCTGAACCCTTTGGTGTTGTCCTCAACGTCTCTCTCTTTCTCTCACCCACAGCTAATCTGTTGGCAAATGATGCTGGCTCTGCCTTTGAGATGATCCCAGGTCTGGCCATATGGGCCACCTTCGCGGCTGCCACTGAGCCTCATTGCCCCTGCCTGTGTGTCCCAGGTCAGCCACTCTGGCTCCCTCCCCTCTGTCCTTCCCTCCACTGTCTCTTCTCCACACGTGGCCGGAGTGATTCTCCTCTGATCTTCACGGCCTCCTGTCCTGCCTGGAGTGATCCCAGGATCCTAACCAGGGCCCGAGAGCCCTGTGTCACCTACTGTGTCTGCCCCAGTGCTTCTCAGACCTTGTGGCTTCCTACCTCCCTTGGCTCACTCCACCCCAGCCAGCACCTCAGGGCCTTCGCAGCTGCTGTTCCCTCCCCTAGAAGGCCCTTCCTCTACATCTCCACATGGCTGGGGCTGCATCATCTGAGGCTCGTCTGGGCTGGTCATCCAGGATGGCTCTTCACGTGGCTGGTAGTTGATGCTGGCTGTCAGCCGGAGTTCCGCTGGGGCAGTTGACAAGAGCACCCACAGGTGGCCTCTCCATGTGGCTCGGGATTCTCACATCACAGCAGCCGGCTTCCCCCGGGCTGGTCATCTCAAGAGTGAACTCTAGAGACCCAGACGGAAGTGACGTGGCTTCTTCTGATGCAGCCTCCCAGTCCTCGAACGTCGCTTCCACTGCATCCTGCTGCTTAAGTGAGACTCCACCTAGCCCAGCATCCAGGAGAGGGAGCCAGGCTCCTCCTCTGGACGTGATTCAGGATTCGGGAGAGAAGAAGTTGGCAGTGGCCATCCTGGAGACCCTCTGCCACAGGCAGGAAAAGGCTGGGAGGCTCGAGGAAGAGGGGGGAGGCCAGGCTTCCTGGGACACAGTGAGGGAGGGGGAGCGTGACCAGACATGAGGCTGGAGGAATGGATGGAGAGGGCAGGTCAGGCAGGGCCTGGGAGAGCACGGGAAGGCGTCGACTTTCTTTCTACAATTGACGCGTGATCGGAGTCTCATTCTAACAGATCTTGCTGCCACTCGTATGGACCATGGGTTGCAGAGGGCAAGGGTGGAAGCGGGGAGCCTGACTAGGAGGCTGGTGAGTTTGTCCAGATGAGAGATGCCGATGTCAAGGTGAAAGAATTGGGTGGACTCAGAATATACTCCCAGACTAGAATTCCCACGAGTTGTGAACCACGATAAACCATTAGTCCAGCTGCTGCCCTTGATTTAAAACCTCAAACAGCCACCCCTGCTGGAAGAGGCAAGGCGAAAATGGAGAGACAGCCGGCCTTTCCCTCCCAACTCATCCAGCTGGCCCCCAGCACTGGTCGGTCACAGAGGCAGGGATCACCCAGGGCCATTTATCCAGTGTCCACAAGATCTGGGCCTGGCACTGTGCTAGGAAACTTACCAACCCTAGGTTACCCATCCACTTGAGGGAACAGAATCCCAGAGAGTTTAAACAATTTGCCCAAATATGCGAATGTGGTTGTTAAGAGCTCAGCCTTGGATGTGAGAGTAGCTGGGCTCAAAACCGCTCCATCGCTTATGATCTGCCCTGATTTCTCCTTCTCTGACCCTCAGCTTCTTCCTATTGACCTACGAGTCAATAGAAGGACCTAGCTCATTAGATTACCAAGGATCCAATGAGATACCCATGTGAGGTGCTTGCCATGGGGCCGGGACATTGTAAGCACGCCACAACTTTTGGCTGCTATTGTTATGTCTTTCTGATCTCCAAGCTCTAACAAGTTAACCAATGACATTGATAATCATTGCTGTCATTTGTTGGATTGTCATGGGCTGACACTGTACACTTTTATACCATTTTACCTTCAGAGCAAACCTTGAAGTTGATGCAATATCCTTAGGATATAAGTGAGAACACTGAGGCTCAGAGAGGTGGATCAACCTGCCCAAGGTCTCACAGCTGGTAAGAGGGGAGCTGGAACTTCCACTCACATGATGACATGACACTGCCTGTCATGGATAGTCAGTCTCACCTAATGCCCATTAGGTCTTTTCAGAGCCTTGATCCAGGGGCAAGGCCAGCACTGTCCCAGGGGTCAGGCTGTCTTGGGTTCAAGCTGCTGCTCACAGATGAGGAATTCAATACAGCTCAGCAGACGGTCCCCGAACCCTGGCCCAGGGGAGGTGCCTGACCCTGGAGATTTTAATTGAATGACCTCAAAGCAATCACACCTCTCCTGCCTGCCTGTGTGTACCGTGGCTTTGCTACTCCTTCCAACAAGAGGCGAAGTCCGTGTCCCCTGGGCTGGAATCTGGTCTGGCTGTGACTTGCCTTGACCAATAGAAAGAGGCAGAAGTGACACTGGGTGACTTAAGAGGCCTTGCACCTTCCCCCGTGGCCCCATTTCAGCTCTAAGCCACCACACAGGGAAGGCTGGCTACCCTGCTGGACTCTGCATCTGAAGAGCAGCCCAGCCAGCCTCCAGCTGTTCTAACCATTCCGCTGAGGCATCTCGGATCACCCAGGCCCAGCCAGCATCCAGACGACTGCTGGAGGTCGCTGAGTAACCCCAGGTCAGCCAGCAGAAGGACCAGCAGCTGAGCCTGGCCCAGATTGCAGAGTGATGAGCAAGGGAATGGTGGTTGTTTTAAACCCCTAAATTCTGGGGTTATTTGTCATACAGTGATAGCTAACTGGTACACTAGGTAAAGTCCATCCACCCACTCCCCATGTCTTACACTGAACTGGTCCCCTTCAGATCAGCCTTCGTCCTTGGGGCACATCACCTGCCTCGCTTAGAAGCCAGTTCACTCACCTATCAAAAGAGAGGGTTAAACACGATCAGTGAAGTGACTTTCAGCTCTGAAAATTCAGTAACATTGAAAGGCCCAAGACAATCACAGTGGAATGAGCTTCAGAGCACGGAGGCAATGACAACGTGGTGTTCCAGTCTTAGGAAGGGTCCCTGGCCATTGCTTCAGCTGCAGTGTTTAAAACTGTCAACTTCTCGGACAGGAAACTGCACGTGTAACTGGTTTTCCTGCATTTGAGAGAGGACAGTAGCAAAGCTGAAACACTCTAACTTGAAAACAGAGGTGAGAACCTGAAGGCTTCCATCAGGAGCCCTTCTTGAGAAGTGGCGAACCAGTCTGCCTGTCGGTTCTTCCCACAACCATCCAGAGACGGGGCCAGCACAGTGTGTCCAGGATTTATGAGCTGAAATATGAGATATTCAAGGGGAAAGTGAAAATGCTATTTAGAAATCAACTGCGATAAAAAAAATCAATTGAGCCTCTGGCAAAAAAATGAGTAAGCGGGGGGTAAACCTTGACACCAGAGAAGATGCCATGTTCATTGAATCCACGCAGAAATCCAGCCAAACGAATCCACTCTTACTCCGGTCGCGTTCAAGGGCCCTGAGTGCCTCTGATCCGATGGCACCACCCTTGCCTGGAGCTCACACCCAGCCTGGTGCCCATCTGCACAGGGTGAGCACAGCACCCTGGACCAACTTTTCTCCCTGGGCTTGAATCTACCTTCCGGCTGTGTGACCTTAGCTCTCCGTGCCTCAGTTCCCTCCTCCAGTTTCCAAGGTGCTAGCAGTGGTACCTACCTGCTCTCCTGCTCTGTTCCAACGATGCCCTGGAGCCGTCCCTGGCGGGTAAGTGTTTGCTGTCCTCAGGGTCCTTAGCCTCTCTTCCCAGCACCCCCATGTCTAACTGATAGTTATTCTCGTTGACTCCATTTCCGCAGTGAATTGCAAACACTCCTCACTTCCTGCAGTCGCACGGCCACCGCTGAGCTCCGGACAGTTGCCATCTCTCACCTGGATCACTACAGGAGGCTTCGAACTGCTCTCCCCGTCTCCATTCCTGCTTTCCTTCAGCCCATTCCCTACTCAGCGGCACATATGGCCTTTTAACACGTAAGAAAGATCACGTTACCCACCTGCTGAAAACCCTTCCCATTGCACATAGAATAAACCCAAACTCCAACCCACGCCCACATGGCCTGGCCCTGCCCCTTGTCCTGCCCTCACCCTGCCACCCTCTCCCCTGCGCGGGACCCGGAGACTCAGCGGCTCTTTCTGCTCCTAACACGGCTGGATGGCGGCCACCATGGGACTTTAGCACTTGCTGTCCCCTCTCCCTGGAGCTCCACCCCCAGAGGTACCCTCTTGTCCTTCCAGTGACTCAGATGCCGCCTACTCAGATATCCCCTGTCCACCTGCCCCATCACCTTCTGTCTCAGGTACTTTAACCTCATCACTGCACTTGAACCTCTTGGAAATTGTCCTTGTTCACTTCCTGTTTATCTTTCCATTGTCTGTGTCCCTGCTCCACCCACACGTACACAGACACACACTTGGCAGGCGTGCACACACACGCACACGCACACACATGCACCCTGGAGTGTAGACCTCCTACCTGTGGCTTGTAAGTTCTGTGCCTCCCAACCCTAGAATGATGCCTAATACACAAGAGACCCTCTCAGAAAACGCTTGTTGGCTGAGTGAATGAGACCAAGCATCTGATTTGACACTCGCTAGCTGTGTATTTGAGAAAGTCCCTGAGTTTATCCTAATCTTTCCTCATCTATGAGAATGGAGATAATAAACATCATGCCTGTTTCATGGAGCGGGTGTGAGGGTTACCAGAGAAAAACATGTCAGATGCTTAGACTGGGGCCCGGCATGGAGTAAGTGCTTAATAAATGTTAGCTGTTCCGGTGAGGATGGTGATGGTGGTGGTGGTGATGGCGGTTGCGATCATGATGATAGTAGTGGTGGTGATTATGGTGGTGATGGTGGTGGAGGTGAGAATAGCAGTGGTGGTGATGGTGGTGGTGCTGCTGCTGCTGGTGACGAGGAAAAGGTTGAGGATGAGGCACCACCTGGGTCCAGGGTTCTGGACAACGATCCAATGCACACAAAAGTGCCTCGGGTGGTGCTTGACAAGCGCTGAGTGCCTAATAACTGTAGGCTTCAGTTGAGTTCGAAAGCAGATGTGTCATCTCATGATAAAACCCAGTGAAGTCAGAGCCGATAGGACCATACTTCATAACATTCTGACTTAACAGCATTAGCTGGTCAATCAGGATTATAGAAAGGACTCCACTGCACTTTCTTGCATCTTAGGGAATTTAAAAAACAGTATTATTAATTTTGCTCTAAATGTGAGGGTTTTCAAAAGGCTTGTTGCAGTTGGTATAATGTGATCACATGTGAGAGCTAGGAAATTTCCCAAAGGGGGACGCCTGGGTCACTCACTCACTCATTCACTCACTCACTCATGTGTTCGCAAACGTTTGATAAGCATATTCTCAATGGACACGTTCAGTTTTGAGAACCTCAGATATTAGTGAATAAATCATGTTGCTGGAGGCTCTGTTTTTCAATTCAGTATGACGAACAGGCCGGATGTGATGGGGTCTGTCCAGAGAGTGGGGACGGAGATGAGTTTTGCCTTTACGGAGCTGTGATGCAGGCAGGAAGAGAGGAGGCTGGGCTGCCCAGAGGAGGGTCCTCACTGGGTGGGAAGGTGTGAGGAGTGAGCCAAAGAAAGGCCTCCTGGGAAACGAGAGGCCTGATGGGAACTTGGAGGCAGGGGCAATGGGAACCAGCCGGGCTGTGCAGGTGGACGCCTATGTGTGCTGCTCCGTGCCGCTCCGGCCGGGCTGGAGGAACTCTGAGTGAGGGGAGGTGAAGGGACAGGTGCAGGTGTGAGGGTGGACAAGGCTGGCCCGGTTCACAGAGGGCCGGCCGCCCAAGCCAAGGAGGTTCGGCTTTCTTCTCTCGGCGACGCAGACTCAGGGAAAGGTTGCACAAGGAGAACACCCTGGAAGGGTGGGAAGGAGTACCCGGAGGGGAGGCCGGGGAGGGGCCCCCGCACGCCCCATCTCCTCTGCTCCTTGCTCAGTTCTCTACACTGGGGAGCACCCACTCTGCAGACACCCCCATCCTCCCCCTGAATGACTCACCCAGATCACGTAGGAAAATATTTTGCCAATCTCTGATGAAAATTAATGAAATCAACACTAATTTTGAGGCATTCTAAAAATGTTCAAATACAGATGGGGTGTATAAATCGGGCCTCTTCTATTTAGGAAGCTGAAGAATACAAAAGCAGAACCATGATAATGAGCAGCGAATTAATTTTGTGTAAGGGAAAGCTACCAACCTCCCTTTGACTTTTTTTCCTTTTCATAAAGTACAAAACCTGGTATAATTGAGTTATTCTTTTCCTATGTATCTAAATAGCAGATGAAAATATCATGCAATTAACCTTTTCCATTCTGTGAACCTACGACATTAACAGAAGTTTAAGCATTTGTTGAATGAACCGCCCCCCTGCGGGATCCGTCCTGCTAGTCGGTCCAAGCCAGGAAGCGCTCGTTGAAGACCAGTGGATCAGGAGCTGCCCAGGTGTTTGCACACCTGTTCCTGCTTAATCCTTACGTCTCCCAAGGTGGTACGGCTATGGCCACTTTTGTGGAAGAGGTGACTGGAGACCAGAGACGTCACCTGGTTGGCCCAAGGTCTCAGCGCTGGGGAGTGACAGAGCTGAGCAGTCAGCACACTCTGGCTGACTCTAGAGCCCTTCATTTTCCTAGAAGGGCACCTCCCTGCCCTGCATACGCAGAATATAATGCACAGACCCTGCCCTGAGGGGAGAAGGTCCATATCGTCTGAACTGTTACATTGGGGAAGTTCGGATACCTGGGTTCTAGAATGTGCCAGAAGAACACGGGGTGGAAGTTAGACCAGGATGAGCACAGTCAGCTTGTGGCAAAGCATGGGGTGTATATTCGTTTCCTGTGGTTGCTGTAACAAGGTACCACAAGCTGGGGGGCTCAGAACTCCGTTAACGGAGCCTCTCAGTTCTGGGGGCCAGAGGCTGAGATCGAGGTGCTACAGGGCCGGCTCGCTCGGGGGTCTTGGAGGAGAGTCCATCGCTGCCTCTCTCGTAGCTTCTGGCGGTGGCTGGCAATCCTTGGTGCTCCTTGGCTGGTAAATGCATCACTATCATCTCTGCCTCCGTCATCACACGGCATTTTCCTGTTGTCTCTGGCCACTTCTTACAAGGACGCCGGTCATGTTGAATTAGGGCCACCCTGATCTGCTGTCACCGTGTCTTAATCTGATTCTGTCTGCGAAGACCCTATTTCCAAATTAGGTCATATTCACAGACACTGGGGGTTAGGGCCTCAACATATCTTTTTGGGGGGACACAGTTTAATCCACAACAGGATGCTAATATAGACGGGGGCTGGTCAGGGAGGGCCTCCTGGAGGAAGTGGCAATGTTAAAGGTAGAATCAAATCAGGCCTCATTCAGTACCTCTCATCCAGTAACCCGGAGGCCCTGGCAGGCTGGGGAGGGGAGCAAACACTTCTCTTGTCTGTAAACCAAGGACCCTCACAGATTCCCAGAACTTTCTCGGCACAGCTGGGGGAAAGCAGTGAACAAGTATGGGGCAGTGAGCATTTATTGAGCACCTACTGTGTGCTGGGCAACAGGCTGGGAGGGAGCATTGCAATGCTGACCAGCAAGGGCTCTGGACGTTTGTGTCATGGCTCAGTGACTTACACGGCCCTGGGCAAGTGGCTCGTGACTCTGTGTCTCGGTTTTCTCCTGCACCAGGTGAGACCTAAAGTAGTACCCACCTCGGAGGGTGGTCCTGTGGATTAAGGGACTGCCCTCGAGTGCTTATAAGAGTTGACACAAACAGCAGCCACACCATACACTCAGACTCATCCCATCCTTTAGCCCAGTGCGTGCTACGCAGTAAGCACTCAAGGAACACCACTCATTCAGCACCTGTATCTGGCCCCTGCTGGGCCAGCGCTGTGCCAGGCGTCCGTGCCAGTCTCCCAGGGCCGTACTAACCAGGTGCTGGAACACAGCCTGGAGGCTAGGAGTCGGAAGTGCAGGTGTCGCAGGGCCACGCTCCCGCTGCAGGCTCCAGGGGAGGCTCCTGCCTGCCTCCCCAGCTTCTGGTGTTTGTCCTCCGCCCTCGGCTTCCTCGGCTTGTGGCAGCAGCACTCCAGTCTCCTTCTCTGTCATCGTCTCTGTCATCGTGTGTCTCTGTCCCTCCTTATCAGGACACCAGACATATAGGCTAGGGCCCACGCTAATCCAAGGTGACGTCATCAAAACTAATTACATCTGCAACAACTCAGTTTCAAAACGAGCTCACGATCTGAGGTACTGGGGGTCAGGACTTCAGCATATATTTTAGGGGGACACAATTCAACTCATATCTGCATCGGTGACTTTTTTCCTGGCAGGTGTCCTCAGGACCCCCCCTCAGTGTCCTCCTGACTGCCCACCATTCCCAAAGCATCCCCAGACCCTGCGGCAGGGATCTCGACCCAGCAGGGCACCCTAGAGGCAGCTTCTGGGGCTCCAGGACCATCCAGGCTGTGCAGTCTGCAAAGAGGACAATGACAAGGACGTCTTGTGTGGGCAGCAGAGCAACAGCAAATTCATATCCGTTGCCTCACCTTATCTTCTGCGCCCCCCTGAGATGTGGGATCGCCAGTTCTCTTTGTAGATGAGTGAACCACATCTCAGAGAGGGGCTGGCTATCCTTTTAACCCATATCTGCAGGACCCAGTGTGACCAGAAACCAGGCAAGGAAGGGGTTACTGAGAATCTGACCCGCAACTAAACATGGGCTGTCAAATGTCTTCCAGATAAGGAGAAAACTAAACGGGCTGTTTTTCAGAAGGTGATGTCCTCATCTTCGCGGATGTTGCCATCCCACAGTGAAAGTGACACGGTTGCAGCAGGACCCCGGGCAAACTGCTCTGGCACCGAGCGTCCAAAAGCCACCGCGGACCTGTGATGTACTGGCTGTTGCACTGAGCTCGTTACGTTGTGTAACAGCCTGCGCGTGCACCTCGACCAGGCCCAGTTGTTACACAGTGGTAACACAGCCTCTGCACTCTGGTGCGTAAAGCCTCCTCATGCACTAGGCTCTGGGGGACACTGCTTTGGGGGCTATCCCCGGTGTTCTCCGTTGCTTGTGCAAGCTATAAACCTTTTCTTCACCTGCTTCAGTCCTGGTTGTGCTTTTCGGCGCTGCACTCACCAAGAGACAAACTCACTGAGCTCGGTTACACCAGCACAATGCCCAGCCGCCTGATCCCGGGCCATCATCCGTCTGCCCACCCTTCCCCCGGGTGGAGGCAGCACCTCAGAGCCTCAGCCTCTGGGACTCCCATCATCAGGTCTGTGGGTATGTGCTCTCCAACACTGTTTTCACAAGATTCTGGAAGAATTAGAATAGCAAGGACTCTGCAGTGAGTTTTTCATTAAGAAAAAAAAAATTGAGGCTGGCCCAGTGGCGCAGGAGTTAAGTTTGCATGCTCCACTTCGGCAGCACGGGGTTCGCTGATTGGGATCTTGGGCCTGGACCTACGCACCAATTGTCAAGCCATGCTGTGGTGGGCATCCCGCATATAAAGTAGAGGAAGATGGGCACGGATGTTAGCTCAGGGCCAGTCTTCCTCAGGAAAAAGAGGAGGATTGGTGGCACATGTTAGCTCAGGGCTAATCTTCCTCAAAAAAAAAAAATTCAATTTACTGGCCTGTCCTTCTTTCTGAGATTATGCCCTTTCTACGTTCTTTTTGGCATTAACATAGGATTTCTTTTATGACACGATGGTGATAATAAGGGGTCCTGTTTTTAGAAGTCCTTCCTAGGCAAAATGAACAGCTGGCAACAACGCTGGCCCCTTGGGCTTCCATGGGAGGTGCCACTGGTTCCTGAAATCCTGCCCTGGCCGCCGCACACGCCCTTCCACTGCGCAATCACACCACCGTCGTGGCGAGGGTGCGTGGGCAGGGTGCTACCCGCCCCTCCACCCCAGAGGCGTCAGGAGCTCAGAAGGCGTCAGAGGAGCTATTTATAGAGGAGGCAGAGTTTTCTTTAGAAAGCCTGTGCAGTCGGCTCCCAAATCCCCGCACTCCCAGAAATAACCTCATGCAGCTTCCCCGTCACCGGCCCCTCGTGGCCAGAGAGAGACCTGATGAGGATGCTCGCCCTCCTCCCCAGCAAGGCCACCTGGTGGCTCACCTGGGAGAAGGTGAGCGGGGCCTCTGGGTCAGGGGCAGGACTGACCTTCTCTCGATGGTGATTCTTACCCCCAGGGACCCCTGCCAGGCACCTGCCCTGGGTGAGAAGCACCATATTGGGCACACAGCCCAGCAGGAAGCCCATGAGGCAGCCCCTGTGGGTCCAAGGCCAGGCCGGGCTACGTGGTGGCTGGGTGGGCCCAGGCAACTTCCTGTCCCCTCTGTGGAATGGCAATAAGAAGTGACACCTTCCCAGAGGTCATGTGAGGAGTCCGCGTGAGGGAAGCACTCCCTACGTGTTGGATGCTGAATCTGTGATCAGTCTCTGAGTACACATCATCTCATCTTGCACACGAGGAAACTGAGGTTCCGAGGGTCTGCATCACGAGGAAGCAGGAGAGAGAAGAAACTGCCCGGTAGGCTATTTGGGAAGCCCTCCCACAGAAATGCACCCCTGCCCCCTCCCCGGGCTCCTCGGCTCCTGGTTGTCATTTCAGCAGACTGCCCCACGAGCGCCCACTGCAAGGAGCCCGGGCCGGCTCGGAGCTGGGTGGGCAGGAGAGAAAGTCCTTGCTTTCGGAAGCTTCCTCACTGCTGGTGGGAAGTTAAAATGGCACAGCCATTACAGAAAACAGTCTGGTGGTTTTTCAAAAGTTAAACATAATATTATCATATAAGCCAGCAATTCCACTCCTAGGTGTATCCCCAAGAGACCTGAAAACATGTGTTCAGACAAGAGCTTGTGCGCGAAGGGCCACGCAGTATTATGCATAACAGTCAAAAGGTGGAGGCAACCCAAATGCTCAGGAACTGATGAATAGACGAGCAACAAGCGGTATGCCTGGACGGTGCAATATTAACTGGCCATGACAATGAGTGAATTACTGATTCATGTACCCAGGCCAACCTTTGTTACAGCTGAGGAAACTGAGGCCCAGGCCCTGTCCCTGAGCTCCTCTGTTTCCATCCCCATCTGCAGTCGATATTGTCTTAAATGTCTACACCAGGCGTCTCAAACTTGACACGACCAGAATGGAACTCTTGACTTTCCTCCCCAGTCACCGCCCTCACCAGCATCCTCACTCTCTTCTCCATCTGATGCCTCAGGCCCCAGACCTGGGACTCTGCCTTGATCTCCTTCTTTCTTTGCCCCCACATCCAGTTCATCATCAAGTTCATCAGTTCCACTGCCACGTATATTCTGAATCCTCCCATTTCTTCCATCTTCATTCTCATCGGCATCTCTTGTCTGGACAAACTCACCAGCCTCCTAGTCAGGGTCCCCGCTTCCATCGTTGCCCTCTGCAACCCATTGTCTGCACAACAGCCAGCAAGATCTGTTAGAACGAGACTCCGATCACACGTCAAGTTTAGAAGGAAAGTCGACGCCTTCCCGTGCTCTCCCAGGCCCTGCCTGACCTGCCCTCTCCATCCGTTCCTCCAGCCTCGTGTCTGGTCACGCTCCCCCTCCCTCACCGTGTCCCAGGAAGCCTGGCCTCCTGCCTCTTCCTCGAGACTCCCAGCCCTTTCCTGCCTGTGGTAGAGGGTCTCCAGGAGGGCCACTGCCAACTTCTTCTCACCGAGGTCCTGAGTGTTCTGTCTTGTGTCTGCAGTTTCGTCACAGAGCTGTAGCCCTAAACCGTCTAGTGCTCAGCTGAGCACTGCTTGTGAACGTGGTATAAAGAGAACATTCCGTTCTGTTCTCCAAGGGCTCAGCTTGTTTCACTCAGCGTCTGTGTGGATGTGTTAGGCGTTCCCGCATTCACTTTTGATGCTGTGCACTCTCCCCTTGTAAGAATGTGCCAGAACTTATCCATCCTCTTGTGACTGGACATTTGGGTTGTTGCCCTTGTTGGTTCTCGTGACGACGTGCTGTGACATTTACTGTCTGTCTGTCCCTCGATCTGGGCTGTGAGGGTGTTTACTAGAGAAAAGCCGCTGTGGTTCGTGTGTGCTTGTCCCCAGCTTGACTGTGTATCGACAAACAGTGTTCTGAACCCACTGTACCAGTTGACTGCCTCCAGCAGCGTAAGACCTCACCGACTCTCCATATTCACAGACGTCCGAGGTTTTGCCAACCTGGTGGTGTTAACGGTCATGTGATTTTAATTTCTATTTCCCTGGTGACCTTTTCATATGTTTCCAGCTGCCTCCTCTAGCAAATGCTTGCTCTGCTTTGTGCTAACATTTCATTGGGTTCTTTGACTTCTTGTTGACATCTAGTTGTCAACATTCTCCTTCTCTGTTAATCAATCATTCATTTGCTACGTGGTGAATGCATTCTTCTTGCGTGCGGCTTGTCTTCAGTTTGTGATGTCTTAAGCTCTCCATTTAACATAGTAGAATGTCTTCCTCTTTTTGACGAGTTTAAGAAATCCTATCCTACCTGGGGTCATAATGATAGTCTTCCATAATGTCTTATAGAAGTTTTCAAGTTTTGCTTCTCAAATTTAAATCTTTAATTTGCTTAGAATTGATTTTTGTGTAGGATTTGAGGTAGGGGTCTAAATGTATTTTTTTTCCAAAGTGAGAGCAACCCCTGCAGCCCCACTTAGTGAACGGTCCACCTTTCCCACCAATCGGTAATGTCCTCTCGGCATCACATCCAGTTTCCTAACTTTGAATGTCTTGCTACCTGTAGGGCGAGCTCCCGCTCCTCCTCCTAAATCTGTTCTCTTCTAAAGATAGGTAACCAGCAGTCCATTCCTCTTCTCGCATTCACGAGCACTTTGTCACCTTGCCTTTGCACCTGGCGCTGTCTCATTTCTCCAGGGGGCCCCTCTCCCTCTTTCTTCTGAGTCACTCCTGCTGGATTGTAACTCGGATCAAGGATCATCGCCTTAAGGTCTTCTGGAGCCGTCCTGCAGGAAGAGGTGGGTAATTGTTCTTTTCGTATAATTATCCTCAGGCACTGTGTTGTACTTGCCAGCTGTTCACTTGTTGCTCCCCAACCTCTGCCTCCCACCAGCCCTGACTTATCTCGTCTTCGC
Organism: Equus quagga; assembly: GCF_021613505.1. Classification (NCBI taxonomy): domain Eukaryota; kingdom Metazoa; phylum Chordata; class Mammalia; order Perissodactyla; family Equidae; genus Equus; species Equus quagga. The sequence goes on along the minus strand of NC_060269.1, from coordinate 150,451,239 downwards.
ACACCCAGCATCCCGCACAGGGTCTGACACACAGAGGCGCTCAGGGAAGACCCGCCAGAACCAACAGAACTCCACCTTGACTTGCCTCTTCCTCCCCTAGAGAATACGTTCCCACCTCCATCACAGGTTTGTTATAGATGAGTTTTCTCAGTGAAGAGGAGAGGAAGAATGTTCGAGCCAAAGCTTTGCTGTCCCCATTTCAAAGCTGAGCTCTGGGAGCAGCCTGGCCTCGGAGGCTGCCTGGCCCGGGTCCTGACGGGACTCTTCGTTGGTCCGATTCTTTTCGTGCCTGAACGTCTTCTTTGTAAAGTAGGAATTTTCTTTTCATGGGTAGTGGATTGAATTTTGTTTCCCAAAAAGACATGTCCAAGTCTTAACCCCCGATGCCAGTGACTGTGACCCTTTTTGGGAAACTGGGTCTTTGCAGAGGAAATTAAATTAAAGGACCTTGACGTGAGACCATCCTGGACTGGGGGCGAACCCTGAAGCCAATGACCGTGTTCTTCTACGAGGAAGGAGAGGTGGATTAGAGAGACACAGAGGAGATGGCAGAAATTGGAGTGATGTGTCCACAAGCCAACGGACACCAAGGATTGTGGCAGCAACCGGAGGCCCGGGGAGGGGCCTGGAGCAGAGTCTCCCCAAACCGCTGGAAGGACCCAGCCCTGCCAGCCCCTCGACTTGAGCCCGGTGAGACTTAGTTCGGACTTCTGGCCTCCAGAACTGCAAGAGAATGAATTTCTGTTATTTTCAGTCCCCAGTTTGTGGTCCCTGGCGATGGCAGCCCCAGGGCGCGAGTGTGCCGCGTGGATCATCCAGCAGGAGAGAGCTGGGAGAGCCGGCCCGCGGAGCCTCCCTCCCTCCCTGGCAGCGGTCCTGTTTCAAAGCCCTCGACGCCCTCTCCTCCAACCGATGTTCCCTGCGGCCCTGGAGAAAGGCTCGGAGACCGACTATCTCCATTTTCCAGGCGGAGAGAGTGTCCTCACCCCTCTGCCACCCGACTCAGCGTCCCCTTCCTTCTGAATCGCTGCTAGAGCCTGGGATGAGCTCGGATGGGACGCTGTGCCCATCCCCTCACGGGAGGTCATGGGGTCAGGCAGCAACGTCGCTCAGCCCTTGTGGGATCAGCTGTCACTCAGCACCACACCCTGAGCCCCTGCTGTGTTGCAGCACCACACCTGGCACTGTCCCTTCTCTGGAGGGGCCTGGTCAGCGGGCCCCTTGTCCTGCCTGCTAACTGCCTTGGCTGCCCCTGTTGCTGCATCCCGGGGTCCAGCTGGCGCCCAGCCTCCTCACTGGTTGGTATGGCATTTGCGGTGCTAACACCAACTTGCTGTCACTCAGATGGGCTCAGGTGTGACAGACGTGCCAACGGCAGAGGATCGGGCTGTGTGGTGGCCCGTCCCTGGCCTCCAGGCTCTCGTGCCAGTCCTCAGAGAGCTGCTTGCTGGCTCTTTCATCGGCAGGACTTTTGTTCTGGCTGCGGAGGCCACGGCCGGGGACTTAGGGCCCTCGGCTTGCAGGGAGTGGGAGGGTGATACCCAGCTCCTCTGCCCTCCTGCTGCACGTGCTCCCCATCATGGACAGCTCTCCTGTCACATGGGCAGCGGCCCTCCCTCCCCTCCTCCCCGGCTCCTCCTGCCCTTGGCCCCTGCCTCTGTCCAGCCCCTTTGGAGACTGCAGTCTCCCTTCCTCCTCCCGAAGCATGTCTCCAGGTCAGGCCCCCACCCCCCACCCCCGTGCAGCTGCTGCAGCCTCATCAGCGACCTGCTCTGGCTCCCCGCACCCTCCCCCCCAGCAGCTTCGTCTGCACGGCAGCCAGAGAACGGGTCTTGAATCCAAGCTTTCTGCTCATGTTCCCACCTTACCCCCAACACTGCAGCAACAACTCAGCCTGGCTCTTTGGCTCGGGTCTACACTGCCTGGTCAGCTCCTGCTTCTCCAGCCACACCGGATGGTGGACAGCTCTCCTGGCCCCTCTGTTTCCTGTGCCCGGAGCCCCAGTGGCACCTTCTTGCTTGTCCTTCAGACTCAACACAGGTGGCCCCTCCTCCGTGAAGGCCTCTCTGGCCTGGCCTGCCGGGTCCTCTGGCCCTTCTCTAGCCCCCACCCACCCCGGGCACCCTGTGCACTTGCCTGGACAGTGCCACTTGCCACACCATGTGCTTGCCTGGCTCCACCGGGAGCTACAAGCGTCTCGAGTTCAGAACAGGTTTTATCTTGTCGTCCCTGAGAGTCTGCGTCAAGTCTGGCCTCAGGCCGGGGGATCCGTGTTGCTTTGATGTTGCTGTGTTCTGGTCAGTTCCTCTCCAGTGGAAGGCAAGCTCTTTGAGAATAGGCCCAGGCCTTATTCCTCCCTGCCTGTGTGGCCCTGGCATGGGGTCTGCTGGCAGAAAGGAAGAGCTCTGTAACTGTTTGTTGAATGACTGAATGATCGAATGAATAAGTGAGAAAATGCAAGATGGGTTCCAGTGTGAGGGCACCCGGGGCAGGGACTTCCCATCCGTATTGACCCCCAGGGGTACTATGTCCATGGGCTATTTGCAGGCCACACTGCAGGGCCCACCCAAGTCCCCTGGCTGTAGGGCTGAAACGGAGGCACGCAGGCTGGAGGGACGGGCCTGGACCTGTTCCTGGGCACTGGCCAGAGCGAAGAGGAAGCACAAAAGACCCGTGCTGAAAAATCAGAGAGGCTGTGAGGTAGTTTCAAAGTGCGCAGTCTCAGGTGCTCAGGCAGCCAGGCGGCGGGAAGGTGGGTGCGGACGAGGCACGCGGTCGGATGAACACGTCTGGATCTAAAAAGGCCCAAACGGCTAACAGCCAGGGAGCTTTGCTTCGACATTCCAGCATGTTCTGTTGATTTATGGCTGTTGCCAGGTAACAGAGTACACCGAGGCGGGTGTGATTTTAAAGCTGCTGGGTTGACAGCAAGAGAAAACCATTAATCGGGCGGGGCCTGGGGGAGGTGTAGATGCCGCCCAGAGGACGAGCCGTCAGCAGTGATTACAGCGGGGCCCAGCATGTCCGCCCCCCGCGTGTGCAGGCCTTGGCGCGCCTGTTCAGCCGCTGGCGTGGGCTTCTCCTGCAGAAAGACACAGCGCGAATTTATCTTTTATTTTGCAGTAAATCGATTTAGCACGTGTCGGGTTTCTAACAGCGCTGCGGGTGCACGGAGTGTGTGAAGGGTGTAATCCTGACGGTCAGGAAGAATTGTCCTCATTTTGTGTTGCACACGGCTCAGCTCCCAGCAACAGCACTCATTTGCTGACACCTACTGACACCTACTGTGTGCCCGCTGGGATTCAAGAGGGAACAAGACTGAAGTGCCCCCTCCTGAAGCTGACATTCGGGTTGGGGGAGACAGACACTAAATACTAGTCATGAGTAACAAGCAAATTATATCCTATGTTAAAAAGCAAAAAGAGAAAGCAAAGTCGAGTAAAGGGGACCAGGAACAGGAGGGTGTGTGCACAGGAGAGCTGGTCACAATTCTAAGCAGGGGGATCCTGGTTGACCTCACTGAAGTGACATTTGAGCGAAGTCTTGAAAGAAGTGAGGGACTGGGCTGTGGAGATATCCAGGAGAAGAACAATGCAGGCTGAGGGAGAATCCAGCAGGTGAAAAGGCCCTGAGGCAGGTTGGAGAAACAGCAGAGAGGCCAGTGTGGCTGGAATGGAGTAGAGGAGGCAGGTGGAGGCTGAAGCAGATCGATTAGGGTCCCCAGGCCACTGGGAGGACGTCATGGCAGGAGGAGGGGGACACTTGCTAGGAGGGGGAGCCATAGTTCACTGGGCCACCTGTGCCAGGTGTCATGCTGGGGGTGTTGGGAGGTGTGTGACTCACTTGTCTGGTTCATGGACAAGCAGGCCGAGGCACCTGGGGGAAGGGGCTGGCACCAGGGCCAACAGCTGCTGAGAGGCTGAGGCTGGATTCAGGCCTTACCTTCCTGTTCCTTCCCTGCCAGCCAGTACCACACAGGGTGGGACACGAGGGGGCAGAGGGTGGCATCAGGGCCCGGGCACCAGGGGCAGACAGCTCGGGTCCGATGCTACCGCCTTACGACCTTCCCTGTGTGACCTGGGACAAGTTTCTTCATCTCTCTCTATCCCCCATTTTCCTTCCCAACCTATCAAACAGAGGCAATAATAGCTCTTGCAGAAAAATGCAGTTAAGAAGACCACCTGGTCCGGCTCCGGGCATGGAATAGACGCTCACCGAATACACTCCCCTTCCCATTAGCTTGCCTTCACTGAGCAAGTGCCTGTTAGGTTGTGCAGTTCTGATGGTTTATGGGGTTAGAAATCATGGGGGCAAGCCTGGGTTCCCTGCTCCCCCAGCTGGGTTATCCGTGACCCCTTCTGTGCTCCCATAAGCCCCTGCGACTTCTTCACCTGCACGGGGATGACAAATACATGGGAATCTCTACCGGGTCCCCATCACGTCCCGCAGCCCAGGCAGACATTACTAGCTGATCACTGAGGGACTCAGCCTCGGGATTCTGCTCAGGCCAGCACTCTGGGCAGCCAACGCCCCTATTCAGAGTTGGCCACTACCTAGATGCTTCACAACTGCCTCCTTGATGTCCGTCTGTCCTAAGCTGGGAGTCCCTGGGTAAAGGGGTGGGGTCTGATGTACCTCTGGGTCCCCAGAGCCTGGCACGGGGAGGGGGGGTGCTCAGAAAGCGCCATCAGGAGAGAGAGCAGGAGGAAGAAGGGGAGGAGCAGGGAAGGAGATGCACGTAGGCTGAGCCGTCAAGTCTGTGGAGCCTTCTGGAAGAGCCGGGCAGGCAGCCACGCTGGCTGCACGCCATGTTGCAGGAGGGCGCCAGGAGACCCTCTGTCCTAGCGGGCTGCTGACCCACCAGCCTTCTTCTCTTTACTAGTACCCGGGCCCTTCAGGGAAGGGCGTGTCACATAGGCTGTTTGCCCACTTGTGACGTGGAGGTGAGGATGGCGGCCGGGTGGGGCACTGCCTGTGGAGGCTCTGGAAGGTGCCGCACTCATCAAGCCTTTGCACTTGCTCTTCCCTCCTCCCAAGGTGCCCCCTTCCTGCCCTTCCCTCCCACGAACTCCTACTCATTCTTCAAGGTCCAGCTCAAATGTCCCCTCCCCCTGAGGGCTTTGCCGACCTGGTCTGTACCCCTTGCGTTTGGTGCCCCTGAACCCACTCTCTTGTATGAGTGCTTCAGGTCCCCCTTCCGGACCGTGGGCCCCTCACGGCCAGGCCCTGAGCTGATTTACGCCTTGTCCCCAGAGCCACCTCAGTGAGGGACTGTTGAACAAAAGAAGGAGGGGAGGGAAGGGGTGAGGGAGCAAGGGAGGAAGTAGGGACGGGGGTGGTGTGCAGGGCGCCTGTGGGAGAGCGAGCGAGGGTGTGATACGCAGGGCACAGGAGGACGAGCTGGGGGAACACCCCCCAGGTTGACCGTCTCATCACAGACCTCATGCCCTTCGCAGGCCCATGGGTGCCCAATGGCTCCAGGACTCCGTCTGGCAGGCACTGGGTGCTGGTCTGAGTCCTGGAGAGCTGGGCTGGGTCCCATCGTGATCTCCTTCACTATGCACACTGGTAACCGCCCGTGGGTGGGGAGGACCCCCAACCCTGTGCAGACCCCCTCAAGGCCCCGAGGTCCCTCCCCGCAGGTACAGGGCTTCCCAGGGTCCTGGAGGCTGCTGGCCGGAACCACATGGAGAGCTGACCCCTCCCGCCGCCCTCCTGGCCAGGAAGTTTGAGACCACCAAGTGGAGCCTCTTGAACCCTGGGGGCTGCAGCTGGGGGGCTGGCAGGGTCTCCCAGGCTGCCCAACCCCCCAGGCCACCTCCTGTGGGAGAGCAGGGGCTCCACAGAGCTGGGATGTACATTCTGGGGTCTCAGCCCCGGCTCCAGCCCCTCTGGCTGGGCCCACTCTGACTCAGGGTCCCCTTCAGACTTGGTGTGGAGGGGGATTAGGGCGAACGTGTGAGACTCGGCACCCGGACCACAGTGGCTGTGGGCAGCAGAGAGAGAATGAACTCTGCCTTCCTCCCCTCATTCATTCATTCACCCTCTCAGAAACCATGGAACAGCTACTATGGCCAAGCGCTGTTTCAGCCGTGAGGCCCTGTGCTCGTGAAGTGTGGAGACAAAGATGGAGTGACTAAACAAACAAGGAAATGATAACCTTGTGTCCATTATGCTGTTCTAAATTATTACATAATGCTCAGTGCTGGGAGAAAAGTGGAGCAGGGTAAGGGATTAGAGAGTGATGGAGTTGTCCTTTGAGAACAGGGTCACATCAAGGAAGGCCTCTCTGAGGAGGGGATATTTGAGCTGAGACCTGAGGAAGAGAGGAAGCCCATGGAGGAGCCAGGGGGAGAGTGAGACCCGGAATCAGCTCAGCCACTCACGGTCACGGGAACACTCTGCTTCCTCAACAGAAAGGCAGGGCCTGCGACAGCCACCTGGTCAAGTGCCAGCAAAGTGCCTCGCACCGGGCCCGGCACACAGTCGTTCATCATATGGCAGCGAGGATAGCTGTGAGTGCCCCTAGTTTTGGGGACGGGTGCCTGCCTCGTTCCTGGGCCTGAGCGGCTTGTCCGGTGCCCCAGGTTCTCTGCGACCACTGGCTGCCCCCTTCAGCTCAGCAGCCTCCTGAGTCAGAATCCCTAACCAGAAATTCAGTCCAGCACCTGGGGCCCATGCCCTGTGGTCGGGCCTTCCTGCTGCTGAGGCCGACCTGCTCCTTTCCAGACGGCCTAACCTCGTGTCCCTGTCACAGCTTCTCCAGACTCCCAGGGGCCTCTCTTTGCTGCGGCTGGGTTTGGGTTCATGGAGAGCAGAACCTGAGAAGACATGGGCGCAGGCGGTTTATTGGGGAGGGGATCCCAGGGCACATCGTTTGGGTCCCTGCTATGGGGAACGGGGGCTCCAGTCCACTGAGAAGTGTACAGAAATTTCCAGAACTTATCTCTGAACAACAGGGGCAGCAGCAACTCTCCAGGGATCCTCCTTCCAAGTTGGTGGCAGGTCGTCCTGTTACCAAACCTGAAGTGAGTTCGCTCACCCGTTGCACAGCAAGCCAATCTCTGACACCGGGTGTGGTGGAAGAAAGTAGGAATTTTATTTTTTGCACAGTGCTGAGCAAGGAGAGAGGGCAGCTAACACTCAAATCCCAAACTCTCCGAAGAGCTAAAAGGAAGGGTTTTTATTTGGGGCTTTAGGTAGGGAAGGGGGAGCATATGGCCTTGCTGGTCGGAGCTTTCCCACCAGCCTGTCTTTGGCCTTGAGACACTTGCAGAGAGGAGGGAGCTCATGACCTTGCTGGTCAGAAGCTTCCCCACCAGTCTGTATCTCTCTGTGGGGAGGAGATAGTCCAGGTGCTTGTCCTTGATGGTGTCTGTCTCCACGGAGCATAGTGGATTCTGGAGCCAGGAAGCCAGAGAGTAAACAGGGAATGAGTGTTTTGGTTTTAACCCTATATATGCTGGGTTTAGTGTGGGGAAACTGATGTCAGGGTCGATATCAGTCCCAGTGGCTCTGACTCCCCAGACTCCAGCCGCATGTGCTTAAGATCCAGTGGCATCGGTAAAGGCCTGGGAGCAGAATGCAGTAAGATGCCCGAGCACTTGTGGTGGCCTGGCAGCTGGGGGGCCTGGAGCCTGGGCTGACTGTGCACCGAGGCCACGGCTGGAGCCAGAGGTGGGCTGAGGCTCTCACGGCGTCCTCCCCCGCCCCCTTCTCCTTCCTCAGCAGGGGCCAGCAGGTGTCTTTGCAGATGCATTCGGGGCCACCCTGGGGTTTCTGACGGCAGTGGGTAGTGGGAGGCTCTCCTCCCACTCCAGCCAAGATGCAGTGAGAGGTGACCTCAGAGCTGCTGCCGTCCGTGGCCTCCTCACCCCGGAGCAGCCAGCCTGCAGCAGTGGAGAGTGGGGCCACCCCTGGGAGAAACAGAGCGGAGAGGCAGACAGCGTCCGATGGACTGCAAGCCCCAGGGTCCACTGGTCCCCCAGGCTGGGTCTACCTTCTGAGGCTTGGATTTGTGTCCCTTCTCTGCAAGGCTAGTTAGGACTGGCTTTCTGTCACTTGCAACTCAAGAGTGCAGATGGACACTCCTCACTGTCCCTGGCACCCCTGGGCCCTCGAGGACAGTAGTTCTCAGGTCCCGCAGCAAGGCCAGAAGGTAGGGCCTGGCCGGGGCCACACTCCCCTCCCCCTACAAGCCCTGCTCCAAGATGGGCCAAGCTGCCCTCTTGGTTGACCCAGTCACCGGCCCCCGGCTCTCCAAGGCCCTTTGGGTTCCAACAGCCCCGTTGGACTTGCTTCTCTAGTTCCCCGAAGGATGCCTGGGCTGTTCCTGCCGCCCCGCACGGCCCCCTGGCTCCACACACCAAGACGCTGGCCCAAGCCGGCTATGTAGCCTCTCCCCATGGCAGAAATTTGGTGGGCAGCCTGCACCTTTCCCTGTGGGAGGCATTGAGCTGGGGTGGGGGGCTGGCGCCTGAGTGTCCATTCATCCATAATCCATCCAGCAATTCCTGAATGAGCTCCTGCTCCATGCCAGGCACCGGGTGCGCCCAGCAGTGAGCAAGACACAGAAATCTGGCCCCGAGGAGCTGACGTTCCAGTGGGGGAAGCAAACAAGACCAATAGAAGCTGGAAAACATATGACATATTAGTGATGGGTATTAAGGAGGAAAAATAAAGCAGAGCAGAGCATAGGGACCGTTGGGGTGAGGCTGAACGATTAGATGGACGGGGTGGGACCCCAACTTCACCCTGGGGAGAGGGTAGGAGCCAGTGCCGGAGACAGGCTGCCTGGGTCCGAGTCTCATGCACGGCTCGCGTGTGATCTAACAGAGACTGCTTAACCTCTCCACGCCTCAGTTTCCCCCTCTGTGATGTGGCGATACTAACAGTCACTCCCTGCTGGGATTTTGGAGGTGGAGAGAAATGATGCATTCAGAGCGTTTGCACCGTGTGTGGCGTGTGGCTGGTCCCCCAACCTTAGCTTCCCTCTGTGGCCAATACTCCTTCTCATGCCCTAATTCTCTGCGCTGACACGTCCTCTCTCCCTGGAACGCTGAGCTTGGGAGAAGCAGGGAGAGCAATCCTCATGTTTGAGGTTTGGCTCCAGTGTGGTTCATGATCACCTGATGGTCCCCTGTCTGTCTGTCCCCAGGACCGTGGCTTCCTTGAGGCCTTGAGGGCAGGAGTCTGTGTTACTCATTGGTTTCCGCCTCATGTCTACTGCAGGCCTGATACTTAATGGTGATCAATAATTTCTAATTAAATTAATGAATGGTGAATAAAAGCTGTAAGGACTTCAAGCCCTGAAGTAATCCAGGAAGGCTGCATGGAAGAAGTGTCATGAGAGGAGGGCTTGGAACTTCTGGTGGGAAAGAAGAATGCCATCCCAGTGGTGTCGGCTGGGTAGATTCCACTCACGGTGGTCCCCCTTTAAAGATGAAGCACGTGTGTCCCGAGATGAGAGTGTGTCTCCGGCCTGCTGCACCGCGATCCCGGGAGCATGCCCTGAGGAGGCTCAGAGTCTTCATTCCCTGATGTGGTCAGGCCCCGGTGGGAAGTGGGGGTGAGCATCAGGCCTTCAGGGCAGTCTCACAGGGCCGAGTAGATGGATGAGTAAGGCCATACGTTGGGCCAGCCGTGCTGGAATTATGGATCACCAGAGAGTCATGTGTAGGCAAGGTCGTTTTCCTCCTGGGCCACACTGCTCCATCATGCTTACTTGCTTGTTTTCCAGATTTCCCTGGGGCCGCCCTGGGGAGGGATTGGCCCTGGGCCCATTTATATTGCCTGAATCCAGTCCATGGGGTAAAAAGTGATGCCACCCATTTCTCTTTGGTATTAAGTTTGAAAACTGTGGATGGGATTAATTCAGGTGCCAAAGGGGGCTCCTGTTCTACCTGGCATTGCAAAGAGGTGCTTCTCTGTGCCCCCCACTCCCCAAGACTTGACTCATTTGTTTGAGTGGTGGGCTGGCAGCATCTGAAAAATAAGGGGCAACAGACACTCCTGCAGCACCTGCGACGTGCCAGGCTCTGTGTGTGTCATCTCCTTTCACTCTCACTGAGATGTCCAAATGAAATAAATATAACAACCAAAGTGGGGACCAGATGAAGAAGCAGATTTTCAGAGAAAATTGTCAAAAGCTGGTTGCCAGGATTCTTCCACCCCTTACTGTTGGGGAGGGTAAGAAAGGGCGGGGCAGCAGGGGATGAGAGGTGGTTGTGGGGAGCACTGCTCTGCCGAGGGCTGTGCCAGAGCCCTGTCCCGGCTGAGTGGGAGGAAGAGGAGTGGCCTGCCCCTTCCACGAAGCCAAGTGTGGAGGGACAACTCAAAGCTGAAAATGACTTGACTTCTAGTCAAGATGGAATAACAGGGACCAGATTTACCTTCCCACCCAAAACAACTAAAAACAGGACAAAACATGTGAAACAACGGTTTCCAAGAGGTTGGACGTCAGGCAGTGAAGGGCAGTGGTCACTGAGAGATGAAAACAAACAGGTGAACTTGAGGGTGAACTTTCACACAGTGAGAGTTTCCTGGCTGAGCTGCAGGGAGGGGTTGTCCAAGCTGAGCCTGGTGGAATCCCCAAGCCAAAGAGACAGGGCTGGGAGTCTGGGGAAACCGAGACGGTAGAGTTCACGGGGCAGCATAATGGAGAGGAGGGAGCTGCAAAGAGAAAGAGCTCTGGAGATGTGGTGAGGCCAGCTCGAGTGTTCAGCCCAGCACTGATCACACATACATGGGAGCAGAGTCCCTGAAGTCAGGGGAAGAGCCCCCAAAGGACCAGAGGGGACAGCTCTTTGAGCACAGCCAGAGTAAGGCATGGTGCCCGCTCTCACCAGCCAAACGGGAAAAGCCCATAATTCATGGGGCATTGAGTAGCCCACTCAGGAAAGTCTTGCTTCAGGAGCGGGGAATCAGTAGTCCACGATTGAGAACTGCTTCAAACATGCTTAGCAAATCACCAAAGCAAGACTTGAAAGGATCAAACTGCTTCTAAGTGAGTTGACTGCAGCTCAAAACAAAGTTCAAGGATTTTTATAAGAACACAAACACCCTCAGCACCCCACAAGGAAAAGATCACAATATCTGGCATCCAGTAAAAAATTACCAGTCGTGCAAAGAAGCAGGAAAATACAACTCATAATGGGGAGAAAAGTCCATCGATTGAAACTGACCCAGAATTGACAAAGATGTTAGAATTATCTGACAAAGATGCCAAACCAGTTATAACTGTATTCCGTATGTTCCAAAAGTTAGAGGAAACACTGAATATACAACAGACGTGGAAGATATAAAAAAGACCTAAATCAAACTACTACAGATGAAAAATACAACGTCTAAGATGAAAAACACACTCGATGAGGTTAACAGCAGAGTAGATGTTGCAGAAGAATAGATTAGATAACTTGAAGACAGCAATAGAAACTATCCAAAAAGAAAGAGTAAAAAGACAATAATAATAGTAATAATTTAAAACAGGCACAGAGCCGTGGCGAGGGGTGAGACAATGTCAAGAGGCCCAAAAAAAGTGCAGCTGGAGTCTCTGAAAAAGACGGGGGGAGGGACAGACGCATATCCAAAGAAATAATGGCTGAAAATTTTCCAGATTTGATGAAAACTATATACCCACAGATACAAGAATCTCAATGAACCCTCAGCACAACAAAAATGAAGAAAACCACCCTAAGCCACATCGTAATTAAATTGCTCAAAATCAATGATAAAGAGAGAATCTTAAAAGTAGCCAGAAAGGGAGAGGGGGAGGACACGTGATGTACAGAGGAACAAAGATAAGGATGACCGCAGATTTCTAGTAGAAAATAACACACGTGGGAAGGCAGCGGGGCAGCATCTTTATAGCACTGATTTTTTTTTAAAAAACTGTCAACCTAGAATTCACATCCAGAAAAAATATCTTTCAAGAGTAAAAGTGAAATAAAGACTTCTCAGACATATAAAAACTAAAAGAATTCCCCTTTAGCAGATCCTAAATATAAGAAATGTGAAAAGATGTCCTTCAAACAAAAGGACAATGATTCTAGATGGAAATATGGATCTACACAAAGAAATGAAGAGCTTTACCATCAGACATGGTAACTGTGCAGGTAAATATACAATATTTTCTCTTATCATTTTAGCCTCTTTAAAATATAACTGGCTCTTGAAACAAAAATAACAGCCTTGTAATGTAAAGCTTATAACATATATAAAAGTAAAATGTATGACGGAAATAGCAAAAATGCTGAGGGGGAGAATGGAAATACACCATTGTAGGTAAATATGTGTCTTAAACTACATGTGAGGTGGTGTAGCATCACCTGGAGGTGGACTGTGAGAAGTTAAAGGTGTACGCTATAAACCTTAAAGCAGCTGCTAAACAAACAAAACAAAGAGTTATAGCTAAGGTCACAAAGTAGATAATATAGAATTATTAAAAAATGCTCAATCCAAAGAAGGCAGAAAAAGAGGAAGAAGGGAACAAAGAAAAGACAGAACAAATGGAAGACAAATATCAAGATGGTAAACTTAAACCTGACCACATTAATAATCACATTAAACGGCAGTGGTCTCAGTATCCCCATTCAGAGGCAGAAATGGTCAGATTAGATGAACAAGCAAGACCCAAATATAAGTGACCCACTTTAAATATAAGGACAGAAATAGATTAAATGTAAAACAATGAGAAAGATATACTGTGCTAACACTTACCAAATGACAGCTGCAGTGGCCACATTAATCTCAAAATAGATTTTGCAGTAAAAAATATTACCAAGGTTAAAGAAAGTAATTTCATAATAATAAAGAGGATGTAATAGTCTTAATATTTAGGCACCTAATAATAGATCTTAAAAATACATGAAACCAAAACTGATAGAACTACAAGGAGAAGTAGATGAATTCATAATTATGGTTGCAGATTTCAATAACGCCCTTTTAACAATTGATAAAATGAGTACAAACAAAATGTGCAAGAAAATAGAAGACACGAACAACACTATGAGCCACCGGACTTAGTTTACATTTATAGGACCCTCCACCCAACAAGAGCAGAGCACACATTCTTCTCAAGAACACATCACAGAACATTTACCAAAATAGACCGTATTCTGGGTCACAAAACAAGTTCGATAACTGTAAAGGGATTCGAGTCACAAGAGGTATGTTCCCTACTACAAGGGAATTAAATTAGAAATCAGTAACAGAAAGAGCTCTGGAAGATCTTCAAATGTTTGGAAACTATGTAGCACACTTCTATACAATGCATGCATCCCAGAAGAAATCCACAGAGAAAGTAGAAAGAATTTTTTTGCCTGAATGAAAATGAAAACACAATGTATCGCAATCTGGGAGATGTCACTAAAATAACAGTTACAGGGAACTTTATAGCACTAAAGATCTGTATTGCAAAAAAAGAAAGTTCTCAAATCAGTTAGGTTGTACTTTAAGAAACCAGAAAAAAAAAGAGAAAAAATTAAACCCAAAGTAAGCAGAAGAAAGGATCAGAATAGAAATTAACACAATATAGAACAAGAATAATAGAGAAAATCAATAAAGCCAAAAGCTGATTTCTTCGAGCTTTTTATCAGTAAAATTGATAAACCTCCTGCCAGACTGACCAGGACAACAGGAGAGAAGACAAGATTGTCAATATCCAGAATGAGAAGGTGGCGTCACTAAGAGATCCTATAGACATTAAAAGAATACAAAGGGAATATTAAGAACAACTTTTTGCTAATACATTCTACAAGTTAGATGGAGGAGACAAATTCCTTGGAAGACACAAACTACCAAAGCTTACTGAAGAAAAAAAAGACATCCTGAGTAGCCCTATAACTGTTAAAGAAATTGAATTTATAATTTAAAACCCTTCCACAAAGGAAACTCCAGTCCAGATGGCTTCACTGATGACTGCTACTAAAAATTTAAGGAGTAAATAATGCCAATTCTGCACAAACTCTTCCAGAAAATTGAAGAAGGAATACCTCACAAACCATTCTGTGAGGCAGCATTACGCCGATATTAAGAGAAGATAAAGACATTACGGGAAAAGAAAACTACAGACCAATACAAGTATCCCTCATGAACATCAAGCAAAAATTCTTAACAAATTGAATCCAACAATATGGAAAAAGGATAATACATCATGACCAAGTGGGTTTATCGCAGGCATGCAATGTGGGCTTAACTTTTGAAAATTGATCAATGCAATTCATTATATTAACAATCTGAAAAAGCCCCAAACTATACAATCATCTCAACGGACACACACAAAAAGCATTTGACAAAACCCAACCTCTATTCCTGATAAAAATCTCTCAACAAACTATGAATAGAAGTGAACTTCCTCAATTTGAAAAGAACATCTTTGAAAAACCTACAGACTTAATGGTGAAATACTGACTGGGCACTTGTACCATCCCTACCCAACATTGTACTGGGGGCGAGAGCCAGCGCGATAGAGCAAGAAAAAGACATAAAAGACATTCAGATTAGAAAGGAAGAAGTAAAACTGACTTTATTCACAGACGACGTGTTTGTCTAAGAAGAAATTCAATGGGATCTACAAAAAAGCTACCAGAATTAATACGTGAGTTTAGAAAGTTTCCAGAATATAAGAATGATCAGAATTTAAAATTTTAAAATATTGTTTACAATATGAGATGTTAAGGAACAAATCTGACAACAGATGAGAAAAACTTGTACACTGAAAATTATGAAATATTGGTGAGAGAAATGAAAGCAGATCTAAATAAGTGGAGAGATACACTACGTTCATGGGTTGGAAGATTAAATGTTAAGTCATCATTTCTGCCCAAATTGATCTACAGATTCAACACAATCTAATTGAAATCTCAAAAGACTTTTTTTTTTTTTTTTAAGAAACTAATAAGCTGGTTCTAGAATTCTTAAGGAAATGCAAAGGCCCTAAGACAGCCAAAACGACTTTGAAAGAAAAGAACAAAGCTGGAGGACTAATATGGTCTGATTCCAAGAAGTGATTATAAAGCTTCAGGAATTGATACAGGTGGTGTTGGTGTGAAGATACACAAGTCAGTCAATGGAAGAGAAGTGAGAGTGCAGGAGAGGACCCACACCTACATGGCAACTCACACAGCTGATTTTCAACAAGGGGCAGAGGCAGTGTAGTGGAAAATAGACAACTAATGCTCAAACAATTGTGTGTGTGTGTAAAAATGAACTATACTTCAAAAAAATGAGTCCTGTCTCACAGCCTATGCAAGAATTAATTCAAGAGGCCAGCCCTTGTGGCCTAGTGGTTAAGTTTGGTATACTCTGCTTCAGTGGGCCGGGTTTGGTTCCTGGGCACTGACCTACACCACTCGTCTGTCAGTGGCCATGTTGTGGTGGTGGCTTACATACAAAATAAGAGGAAGATTGGCAGCAGATGTTAGCTCAGTGTGAATCCTCCTCAGCAAAAAAAAAAAAAAAAAGGGAAAAGAAAAAAAGAATTAATTCAAGATGGATCATAGACCAAATGGTAAAACCTAAATCTATAAGACTTCTAGAACAGAAGGTGACAAATTTTCTTGAAGGACTAGATAATAAATATTTTATGCTCATGGACATTATGATCTCTGTTGCAACTGCACAATTCTGCTGTTGTAGTGTGAAAGTGGCCATAGAAAATACATAAATGAATGGGTATGGCTGTGTGCCAATAAAATTTTATATATAAAAATAGGCAGCCAGAGCCAGCCCTGATGGCCTAGTGGTTAAAGTTTGTCATGCCGTGCTTCGGTGGGCTGGGTTTGGTTCCCAGGCAGTAGTCATGCAGTGGCTCATGTAGAAGAACCAGAAGAACTCACAACTATACACAACCATGTACTGGGGCTTTGTAAAGGGAAAGGAAGAAAAAAAGGGGAAGATTGGCAAAAGATATTAGTGTAGGGCAAATCTTTTCCTGCAAAAAAAAAAAAAAAAAAAGAGCAGTCAGTTTGCAGGCCATAGCTTGCTGAGTCCTGTGTAGAAGACAAGATAGGATAAAAATCTGTGACCTTGAATTAGTCAAATATTTCTGAGATATGACACCAAAAGAGGATCTTCAGAAGAAAAAAGTTGATAAATTGGGCTTCATCAAAATTAAAAATGTCTCCTTTTTGAAAGACACTATTAAGAGGATGAAAGACAAACTCTAGTCTGGGAGAAAATCTTTGCAAAACATGTATCTGATAAATGGCGTGTATCTAGACTGTGGAAAGAATCCTCAAGGCTCAATAATTAGAAAACAAACAAGCTAAATAATCAATGGAGAACACATCTCAACAGACACCTCACCAAAGATGACATACAGACGACAAGCACGTGAAAAGATGAACGACACCACTAGTCACTGGGGCAAGGCAAATTTAGGAACCACAATGAGATACACACCTAATAGAATGGCTAACACAAAAGAGGCTGACTTACCAAATTTTGGCAGGGAGCAGAGGAGCCGTTACCCTCACTCACTGTTGATGGGAACATAAAATGGTACAACCCGTTAGGAAACAGTTTGCAATATGATCTCTATCATATACGAACTATTCCGTAAAAGCATAAAAAGAGGGAATGTTCTCCAATTCATTTTATGATGCTAGTGTAAACTTGCTGGAAAACTGCAGGAAAAGAAATTTATTAGCCAATCCAACTTATAAACATAGATGCAAAAACAAAACTAACGGCAAAGCAAATTTGGAGATATACATATGAAAATATCTTATGGCTACGTAGGGTCCACTGTGGGAATACCAGAATGGTTTAAATATAAAACTGTTAATTTAACTCACTCCATTAATAGATTAAAGGCAAAAAGCCATATGGTCACATCAATAGATACAGTAAAACAAAGCAATCAGCCCAACAAAAAACACCCACATTAAGTAAATTTCAACACCCACTCTTGATCAACTCCCTCAGAAAACTGGGAAGGATGAGAAAGGGTAGCTGTCAAAACCTAGCAGCCAACATCATTTTTCACAGCAGAACTTTAAAAGCATTGCTAGACCTGAGACAGAGGCGACTTCCATCATCACTGCTGTTCCACTCTACCTGGTATGGGAACCAACTGGACCAGGCAGCAAACGAATAAAGAATGGCAAGAAAAAGCCAAAATTGTCTTAGCTGCAGTATGATTGTCTACATAGAAAATCCAGGAGAATCTGCTCTCAGACTACTAGAACCAAGTGACAGTTCAATGAAACTGCTGGACACAAGATAACATACTAAAGCCAATGGCATTCACTCTGAACAGCAAAGCCAGTTAGAATATAAAAGAGGGGGCAAATCCTATTCACAAAGGCAGTAAAATCTACAAGGTGCTTAAGATGAAACCTAAGAAAATATGTACAAACTCTTTACGCAGGTGGTGTAGCAGAGCAGCTCAGAGCAGAGCCCCCAACCCAGGACGCCTGGCTTCTCATGACAGCCCTACCTCTTACTGACTTGGGTAAATTACTTGATTGCTCTGTGCCTCAGCTTCCTCATTTGTAAAAGGGAGACAATAACACCTACCTCTCAGGGAAGCTGGGAAGATAACCAAGTTAAAGGGTTTAGAACAGTAGCAGGCACATATTAATATGTAAGTATTTGCTATTATTATTATTATGAAGAAAATGACGAAATTTAACTGAATGCCATGAAAGAACATCTGAGTATACCTAGAGATAGACCATGTTCATGGATGGAACAATTCAGCATCAGAAAGATACAAATTTTCTACTGGTTAACTTATAAATTCTTTGTGGTTTCAATGAAAATGCTAACACATTTTTAATGGGATAGGAAAAATGGAAAATTTATATAGAAAAGTTTCAAGAATAGTAGACACAATTTTGAAGAAAAGCAAAGACTGTGCCATTTGATCCATTTGATATTGCCTCATCATAACCGATACTATGTAAAGCCGGGTAGTACCAGTGCAGGAGCCACGTTAGAAAGACCAATGGAACAGAATACAGTCTGGAAATGGACCCACATGTGTGGGAAGTTGGTATAGAAGAGAACTGGCATCGTAAGTTGGAGGGAGAAGGATGGACTATCCAATAAATGATTTGGATATGAGGTTCTTCATATGGAAAAAATATATAATTAGACCCCTAACTCACCCCAAACAGAACAGTGTGCTCTAGACGGGCTAACTGTAAATGTAAAAGACGGACATTCCGTAGTCCATCTACATAATAACCCAGGAGGTGGGGAAGTGCTTACCAAACAGGGCACAAAAGGCAAAATACTGAAAAGAAAATATTGATAAACTTTGCTACAAGAAAAGAATATCATAGACAAAGTTAAGAGAAAAGCAACAAATTAGAAGAGAATGTTTGCCACACACATAAATAGACGGAGGATAGGTAGTAAAACTATATAAGAAGCTGCAGGAAATCAGTAAGAAAAAAGCCAAATAACCCAGTGAGAAATGGGCAAAGGGAAGAACGGGCAATTCAGAGCAGAGGCAACACCAATGGCCAAATGGAAACATTCTCAACCTCACTAGTAATTCAAAAGTTAAACCATCATCTTATATCAACTTGCCCATGACCTTGATGAGAATTAAGTCAGTTCCAAGTGTTACTCAGCATGTGACACACTGCTGTAGGAGTATACACTGTTTCTTGATTTGGCAACACATAGGAAGTTAAATATGTACAGATACCATAACCCTGCCTCCAGGTGTCCATCCTGGGGAACCCTTCCACTTGGGAAGGAGGAACTAGGTAAAATGATGTCGCCACAGTACTGTTTGAAATCCTGAAAGCTTGGAAACAACCTAAATGTCCATCAAGGCAGGTGGGAGGGAGGTGAGGAGAAATAATAAATTAATTGTAGTCACAGTATGCTGGTAAACATTTAATGACCTGCTGTCTAGAGAAAAAGCTTTAATTTGCAGCAGGTGCCAACTTCTGGGATAGAAATGCCCCTGCCATGGCTGATTTCTAGCTCCCCCCGTGACATCACGGAATGCAGAGCTGGGAAGAGATGCGCACGATCATCTCCGGCGAGGCTCTCGGGGCAGGCTCCAGCACACCATTGATTGCTTTCTTCCCGCATTCAGGATCGATGAAGAAATTAGGTAGAGTTGAAAAAAGAATGCTTAGAAATAAGTAATTTGTGATGTGGTGCAATCAATATGATAATGTTTGTATACATTTTAAAATCACACAAAATGATACAATGCATGTATATGTGTTAAAGAATAGAACATGGATGGGAAGAAAACGTGCATTTTGGAACAGCGTTAAACTCGGAAACAGAAAGAGGGCGTTAGGACTGGAAAGGGATGCGAAGGAACTTCAGCGGATCTCTGTGGTTTCGTTTCTTAAATAAAAAGAACGGAAGCAAATACGTTGGAATCTTGAAATTGATTTCTTTTGAATCAGTATTGAAAAGATGGGGGATTATAATAATACACTCTAATCTCTGTTTATTTGAAATATTTCATTAAAACACATATAATACAAAAAAAATAAAGTATGATCATGATTATGTAAAAACAAAATGCTACCTTGAAAAGGCCCTGGAACAGGACACTCTGAAAGCTTTTCGGTAATTATGTTTGGATTCAGGAAATAGCTTTCCCATTTTCCTTCATTTCCACATTTTCTATCCTGAGTAAGTGTCACTTTTGCAGTGGCAGAAAGTCTCTCAACTTGTGAGTGTGAGGCTAGGTGATGGCTCTGGGTCCTTCCACGCTGACGTCTCTATTTGGTGGGTCTTAGCCTATCTCAGAATTCTGGTACTGAGACCAGACACGCTGGGACCTAGACTGGAAGGTTGGGGGGTTTGTCTAGCATCTCACGGAGAAAAGATCCACCTGGCCCTGCTCCATCCGGCCTCTACAGGATGAGCATGGTTCACAGTGGTGGAAAGAAGCTCCGCCCTGGGACCTGGGTGCTCACGGGGGGGGAAGGTGGCAGAGGAATAGTTACAGGAGGACCAGCCAGGATGGGTTAACTGTGCAAGCTCCGAACTCACCCAGGCCTGAGTAAATCTCAGCTCTGCCACTTATTAGCTGGGTGACTTAGGAAAAGAGACTCGGTGACTGTTTTTTTTTTCATTTGAAGAATGACTACTGTAGTAGACTGCATTACTGTGCAAAATATTTGTGGCCTTTCCCTGGGGGAAGACTGCCCTTGTGTGCTCCATGGAGTTCATGTGGCCATGTGGCCTACAGTGTCCCTCCTGCCCAGAACTCATGATCGGAGGTTATGTGACTTACTTGGGCCAATGAAGCTGTAAGGGTGAGCTCATGGCCTCCATCTCTCTCTTTTGCCATGAGCCCAGCAATGTCCAAATTTAGGGCTGTTCCATCAGCCTGGTTCCCAGAATAAAGATGACAAGGATCTGAGTTGCAGCCAATTCATGATGCACATGCAGCATGAGTGAGAAATGGGTTCTGAAGCCACTGCATCGGAAGGGCCGTCCCTCACTGCAACATAACCTAGTCGGTCTGGCCAAGACGGAGTCCTCGTGTCCTGAGGACAGACCAAGATAACACACGTGACGTGCTCGGCCACCACTTGGCATAAAGAGGTGTAGCAGTCAGGATAGGTGAGGTTATGCTGCAGTAACAAACAAGCCACCAGTCTTGGTGATCAAACATGTCACATGTTGATTTCTCACTCGCCCTATACCTCTCACAGGGGTCCTGTTCTCTGTAGTCATTCAAGGATCCCAGCTGATGGAGGCTTTATCTTGGTGGATGCTTTTTCAAGACTTTGAGTCAGGGGGAAAAAAAAGGATCTGGCAAACCACATTCAGGCTCTTAAAGGTCCAGTCAGAAGAGTCGCCAGTCACTTCCCTCACATTTCGCTGCCTGAGGCAAGTCTCATGATTGTGCTGAATGTTAGGATGGGAAGTGCAAATCGACTCTGTGCACAGAAGGAAGTGGGCAGCAGGGTGTGTGGGGTCAGCTCTAAGACCCCCTGTGGCTATCGGATGATGGGAGCTGCTGCCAGGGTTCCCAATCATCACGGCGTGTCAGCTGATTCCAAGAGGAGAAAAGCGGGATGTGGGAACAGCATTCTAGGCAGGGGACAAGCATGTGCACATACACAGGGTCTTGAAGGGGCCTGCATCATTCAGGAAATTGCAAATGTTCGGGGGAGGAACAGATGGTGCGCACAGGGAATTGGCTAGAGATGTGGTTTGAGTCCATATTGTGAAGACCTTTGTGTGGAAGCTGGGAGCCTTCAAACATTTGAAGCAGAAAAGTGAACATGGTCAGTTTTAGTCCTCATGAGGGAGGGGTGAGCCACTGAGTTCTGGCGGGGCAATGAGGCTGGTGGGGGCAGGGGGAGGGTGTGAGAGCTCTGAGAGCAAGTCAGCAGGACTGGAAGACCCGCAGGCTGTGAGGCTTGAGGGTAATGGGGCCGAGGATGACCCCAGTCCATCCAGAGTGGGGAGGGGGGAGGACCAGGATCAGATTCAGGAGAGGATGCTGGCAGCAGCGTTGGGGGTGGTGAACGGCTAAAACCACAGACGACGACAGCACCTCACTCGAGGAGGCTGTGGAGAAACCAGAAGTCTCTTACTTTATAGATCTTGGGGAAACCCTTTAATGTCAGCTCCTAAAGCTCAGCATATGGATCCCCGTCACTGGGCACTTCCCTGATGAGCACGTACACCCCACAGAAGGAGTCCATGTGTACGCCGCGACGTAGCTTTATTCATTATGACCTCCAAACTGAAGACAAGCCAAATGCCCATCAACAGGAGGGTAAATTGCAGAGTATTTCTACAGTGGAATATTATACAACAATTAAAAATGAATAAATGATAGCTACATATACATAATAGTGAGTGAACCTCAGAAAACTTAATGCTGAACAAAAGAAACCAGATCCAAAACATTCACACTCTATGATTCTATTTATAGAAAGCCCCAAGTAGCAAAACCAGGGTTAGGAGTCAGGATTATCTTTTGGGTGGTAGAGTGGGTAATTAGGGGGGCCTCAAGAGGAGGGCGGCATCCTCTTTTCCTGACTTGGGTGGCAGTCATACAAGTATCTGCTCCGTGATGGCTCATTGGGTTGAACATCTAACTTCTGTGCACCTTTCTGTGCACATACTGTGCTTAAAACCAGGTGAGGGGAAAAGAGAAGCAGACTAAGACGCAGCGTTTCAGGACTCCCAGAAGGAGCACAACCTGTAAAGCAGCTGAGAAGCAGTGAGCAGAAGGCGTTGTCAGTGAAGTGGAGGGAAGGAGTGCAGGGGTGGCTCCCAGGGCGGAAGCTGCAGGGAGGGGAGCTAAGGGAGGAGGGCAGAGATTCAGCCACTGGTTCCAGGAAAGGAGAGTCATTGTCAACCCGGTGAGCCCAGAGTTTCTTTTTTGGGAGGAAGGGTGAGCTGGTGGTGAGAAGCAGGGTTGGTGGAGGGCTCTAGCAGCGAGTAGATGGCAAACGGGAATGTGCTCTTCGGCACCGCAGTCGGTTGTGGAGGGGAGGAGAGCCACATGCTGCAGCTGGAGGGGACGCCGAGTCAGGACTGTTTTCTAACGTGAAAAGACCCAAACAGGCTTTGCCGTGGGGAGCCCCAGAGGGAGGCCAACAAATTTCACCTTGACCACAGAGATCTTCCCCACGCACCCTTTATAAAGCAGACACCCACTCCTGCCATCCGTCTCCACCCCTGCGCCCCACCCTCTCTCTTCTCATCGTCATGACCCACAAGCTATGTGTTCACCTTATCTGGCTGACCTCGCCCCACTGGGAGGTCGGCCCCCTGGGAGCCGGGGGCTCTGTCTGTCCTGTTCTCCTCTCTGCCCCCATGCTGGGAACACGTCTGCACATAGTAGGTGCTTAACAAGCATTCATCATGAATGAGTGAAAGAACGGGGAGGAGTCTGTGCAGAGATGGAGGCTGGGATGGGAGGACAGGGGGACAGGGCGGAGGCAGACAGAGAAGAGGAAGCAGTGGACGCCATGAGATTGAGTGGGGGTGGGGGGGCAGGAGGTTGAGGGAGGGGTCCTGATGGGGGGCCTTAGGAGAATGGAGGATCCAGTCCGGAGGAGCACTGAGGGAGCGGGATGCGGGCGTGCAGAGGGGCCAATGCTGAGCCTCAGGGCCTAGCCAGGTTGGAGGCCACCAAGTCCGGGCTCCCCAGCCTGGCTCAGAAGCTGACGAAGCGGGTGGACTGCCGCATCGGGCCAGGGCAAGGCCCTTATCACTGTGGTCCAGGGCATCCCAGAAGACGGGGTGGGTGTTTCAGCAGAACTAACAGATAGCGAGGATGGGGTGAGAGGTCTCCCCAAGATCAGAGAGGCGAAGCTCAGCATGACGATGACCATATCTAACGTTCTGGAGCACCGATGAGGCCAGGACCCTGCTGAGCATGAATTGACCACACCAATCCTGGGATCAGATTCATTATACAGGTGAGGTTGCGCTTGCTTGGGCCCCCTCACTGTCGAGACTTGAACCCAGCCTGTCCATCTTCCAGTGTCTGAGGCTGCAGCCACTTTGCCATCCTGAGCTGGAGAGGTGAGGAGGGTACGGACAGGGAGTGAGGGGCCAGGCATTGGAGCAGACCAGGCTGGTGGGTGAGAGAGGACGTGGACGTCAGCCTCCTCCAAGATGTGGAGCAAGCACATCCTGAGGTTCCTTGCGTTTACTAGTCCTTGCCCTGAATCTGCACACCTGTGCTGGGAGGTGGATGTTGTGAAAGCTGAGGCTGGGGCAGGTGGGGGACCTGCCCCAGGTCACTCAGCAAGCAGGTGGTGGCACTGGCAGAGCCCCCAGGCTTCTCCTGGGTCCCGCCTCTTCCATTGCACTGCAGGGTGCTGCGGGGGGTGGGGGGCCGAGAAGAGGCGGTGAGGAGGGCTTTCACCTCCTGGAGGTCCATTCTGGGCATTTCTATCCAATGAAAGCCCAGCTCCAGCTGGCAAAACTCCCTTCCATTCCCCAGCAAGAAACCTCAGGGGGCGTCCACCTGCCCTAGTTTTTCCTACAACCCCCTCCTCCCAGCCCCAGCCCCTTCGGGACTCGCCCACCCCACTGCACTTGGGGAGCTGCCTGCAGTCTCTGAAAAACCAGTTGAGAGGAGCAGAGAGCATCACAGAATTGTGGGACCAGGGGAAACCAGCTCCCCCTCCCACCTGGGGCTGGAGCCCCCTTGGGGACCCCTCCAACGCAGTCGGCACATTCCTCCCCCTCCCTTCCCAAGGAGGTTTGCTGAACACCTGGGAAGGCCTGCTGGTCCCGGGGGCTGATCCACTCCCTCCCCAGCACCTCTGAAGCCCCCACTGAGGCCTGTGCTCTGTGCCTTGAGTCCTTGGGCAAGGGGTCAGCTTGGAGGAGGTGGCAGCTCGACAAGACGGGACACATTTTTTGAAGCCCTGCTCTGTGCCAG
Source organism: Equus quagga (assembly GCF_021613505.1). Lineage (NCBI taxonomy): Eukaryota > Metazoa > Chordata > Mammalia > Perissodactyla > Equidae > Equus > Equus quagga. The sequence continues at coordinate 150,426,884 of NC_060269.1, read as the reverse complement.
GCACTGTGTACAATGAGAGGCGGGGTGACTAAGGGACAGGAGGTCCCTTCCTGTGAGAAGCCCTGGGTTTGGCGGGGTGGGAGATGGGGTGGAGGGACCCTCATTTTCCAGCCCATTTTTGGAGTGTACCCAGAGCTGTTCCCACCCTTCCTCTCACCAGTAAGTAGAAAGGGGAGCATGAGGAGAGGTCACAGATCTCTGCCTAGAGGAGGCCAACCACCCCAGCCATCTCCTCCAGAGTTTTGCCTTGTAGGGGGCTGACCCTCCTGGCCCCTCGGTCCGGCCCCCAGCTTCTTCCCACGGGTCCAGGGTGGGCTCCGGAGGGCCCTCACAACGGGTCTGACCCACCCTCTTCTACCAGTGAAGGGAACCGTGTCCTCGCCCCTCGGAAGATGCTCTCCTTCTCCAGGTGCGCCACCTTCAGCTGCGCCCCCATCCCCTCCTGGTCCTTCCGGTCGCTGCCCGCCTGCCCTCCCTTCTTCTGAGTCCCCATCCATTGGCCGTCTCTTCCAGAATTGGAGCACCTGGGCACCCAAGGTGCCCCCAAAAGCTCAGCTGACCAGCGCCCAGGCCCAGGCTGGCCATCTCCTTCCTCCCTTCCCCCTGGCGCGCCCAGGTACCGAAGGTGCCCAAGCGCGAGGGCCTGAGCCCGCGGGGCCGCCTCGGCCGGGCGCGGCTCCACCTGCAGGGCGCTCGGCGGCCGGCGCGCGGCGGGCGGCGCGGGCCGCGGGGGCGGAGGAGCGGGCGGCGCGAGGGAGGGGCCTA